>NC_043002.1:8437791-8460291 GCF_006345805.1 Octopus sinensis
CACACATAATATTATATACATAAATATATGTGTACGTATCTGGGTGCGTGTGTATCTACATGAATATAGGCGTATGTTATATAACAGGAGTTAGGGAAGGGAGGCAAAATAAAAACAACAAAGGGGAGAAGGAAGGGCAATTAAGACACAGACAGATAGATAGATAGAAAGATAGATAGATAGACTGATATATATATTGAGCACTAAAGTTAAAATAGGTGGGGTGAAATACTGATCTTATATAAATATTGATGTAAAGCAGTTGCACAGGATCAGAACTAATATATTGTAAATACACAAAATAGAAATGAATTTTCCATATTTTACTGTTTCTTCAGAACACACTCACACAATGGAGGTTGAATTGGCAGAGCTTTGCAGAATTTATTCCAGTTCTTTGCACTCAGACCTTAATTCTGCTGGAATAAACTTTGTCTTTCAGCCCCTGGGGTCAAGGCATGGCTATATGAATCGTTAGCACGTCGGACGAAATGCGAAGCTGTATTTCATCTGCCGTTATGTTCTGAGTTCAAATTCCGCCGAGGTCGATGTAATCGACTTTATCCCTTTGTCTGTCTTTGTTTGTCCCCTCTATGTTTAGCCCATTGTGGGTAGTAAAGAAATAGGTATCTCGTCTGCCGTAACGTTCTGAGTTCAAATTCCGCTGAGGTCGACTTTGCCTTTCATCCTTTCGGAGTCGATAAATAAAAAGTACCAAACTTAATCCGTTTGTCTGTCTTTGTTTGTCCCCTCTGTGTTTAGCCCCTTGTGGGCAATAAAGAAATATATATGATAAGAAGCTTGCTTCCCAACCACATGGTCCCAGGTTCAGTCCCACTGTGTGGCATATTCGACAAGTGTCTTCTACTTTAGCCTCAGGCCAACCAAAGCCATGTGGGTGGATTTGGCAGACAGAAACTGAAAGAAACCTGTTATATGTGTGTGTGTGTGTTTGTCCCCTATCACTGCTTGATGACTGGTGTTAGTGTATTTACACACACGTTACTTAGTGGTTTGGTAAGGGAAACTGATACAAGATTTAAAAAAAGTAAGTACTGGAGTCAATTCATTGAAGTAAAAGCTTCTTCAAGATGGTGCCCCAGTATGGCCACAGCATAATGATTGAAATGAGTAAAAGATAAAACATACTAGTACAGAGTGATGGCTGGACAGAATTGCTAGTGTTGGACTGGTCTACCTTACATTATTCATTCTGAACGCCTTACTTCCCTGGACATGGACACATTGAAACTCCGACGCCTGGCAGCTGACTTGGCAGACACCCAAAGAATTATTAACCATCTTACAAACAATAACTCTGAGCACCTTTTCAAACTCCACCTGTCTAACACCCGTGGACATGTTTACAGAGTCAGAAAACAGCACAGCTCCCATGACTTTCGGAAACATTTTTTTCACGCTGAGAGTTGCTGAGGCATGGAACAAACTGCCAGCTTCAGTTGTTAGTTGTTGGAGCACTGCATCCTTCAAAACTTCCATGCTTCCTGAGATTCGCCAACACTACACCTGATTTTCTACCCTCCATACATTTATGGTGGAAACATTTATGGTGCATTTTAGGAAAACAAGTAAGTAGTTGAAATCCTGCACCATCATCACTACAAGAACTGGAGACTCTTTTAGCTGAAGAATGGACAAAAATTCCTTTGGAAACAATTCAAACTTTGTATGAGTCCATACCTCATAGAATTCAAGCTATAATTACTGCCAAAGCAGTCCTACTCCACATTAAAATAAATTTGTTTGAAATTTTAAGGGGTTTCCATTATTTTTTCTAACTCCTGTACATATATATACTTATATACATACATATATATATATATATATATATATACACACATACATACACACACACACATATATATGTACACACACACGCACATATATAAATATACACACACACACACACACACACACACACATAGAAAAAAATTAGCACATGTATAGCTGTGTGGTTATGAATTTTACTTCACGAGCATGTAACTTCATGTTCAGTTCCACTTTGCAGTATCTTGGTGTCTATCTTCTACTATAACTCATGGGCTGACTAATGTTTTGTAAGTAAATTTGGTAGATGCAGTAAGTCCATTATACACACACACACACGTGTGTGTGTGTGTGTGTGTGTGTGTGTGTGTGTGTGTGTGTGCATGCAAATGTACATGAATGTTAATACTTAGTTTGTTACTATTTGAGCAAAAAACAGTGGTGATATTTGCATTCCTAGTTAACATGACAACTAGATTCTCTGAGCCTTTGAAGACCTGTGGAATATAAAAATCCCTCCACTGAAAACAAGTTGGGGTTTGGTGATAGGAAGAATATCTGACCATGAAAGCTGCCTCACAATCAGCTCCCATCCAAGTTATGCAAGTATGGAAAAATTGCTTGTCAAGTATATCCATGGCAACATGGATAAACAACAATACACTGGTGTTGCCATGGCAACAAACAGATTTGACTTCCATTTGGTATGACACTAGACTTATTCCACTGGTTAAAAATATGTAATTTTAAATGCTTCTAAATTTTTTTAATTCATTTTTCAAAGGAAAAAGAAAATGAATGCAATTTTCATCATCAGTGTGGAAAATTTGTAAACAATTCATTGAGAACTGAGAAATCTGCAAATGGTTGGAAGAAAACAAAGCCCAATCAAAATTGTACCTCATAAACTTAGACTGCCATCACTCTTTTTACATCCCAGTGCATTCTTCAACTTGTCCTCCCTTCATCTGTCTATTTGTTACTACTACTATAAGCATCATCATCATCATTTAACATCTGTTTTCCACGCTAGCATAGGTTGGATGGTTCAACCAGGGTCTGGAAACCATGGAGGCTGCACCAGGCTCTAGTCTGATTTGGCAGTGTCTCTACAGCTGGATGCCCTTCCTAACACCAACCACTCCAAGAGTGTAGTGGGTGCTTTTTACGTGCCACTGGCACGGGAGCTAATCCAATGGCACTAGCATTGGCCACACTCAATTGAGTAGAAGAAAATTAAGCAAATGCTATGTACACAAAAGAATAAGACACTTGATAACAACTGGAAATCAAACTGATCAAAATGAAGCGTAGATGTAAAAATAAAAAATATTTCCTCTCCAAAAATTTTGGGAAAATAAAAATCTTTTAAACAGTAATTCGTCTCAGATATTTGGATATTTCATAACAAAAATATTAAAGCTATATAAATTGTACATTTACACAAGACATGGCATGTAAGAGACACCATTCGAGCAGGATCGTTACCAGCATCGCCTTACTGGCACCAGTGCCGGTGGCGTGTGTAAAAGATTCGAGCATGGTCGTTGCCAGAACCACCTGACTGGCGCCGAGCCGGTGGCACGTAAAAGCGCCCACTATGCTCTCGGCGTGGTTGGCATTAGGAAGGGCATCCAGCTGTAGAAACACTGCCAGATCAAGATTGAAGCTTGGTGCAGCCATCTGGTTCGCCAGCCCTCAGTCATTTGTCCAACCCATGCCAGCATGGAAAGCGGACGTTAAACGATGATGATGATGATGAATAATTAAACTTGGTTGTTTTTTTCTTTATTCTTGTAAGATGACTGTGGATTAACCACCATAAAGTTTATCTAGTTTGACTACAGTTGACTAAAACTAGTAAATAAATACCTTTGTGCTGCAAATCTATAGATAAAATTAGGGTGATGAGATTGACTTTTCAAAGCAGCAGATAAATATAGACCAAGATATATATAGTAATTAATATACTTCAAAATGTCTTTTCACAAGTACATGAAAGTTTATTTATATATGAATAAAGTGTTTGCAGAAGTATGGTAATATCTATAAATGGATGCGAGTATAAATTAAGTCAGTGGTTGGAATAGAGATGTGTACGACTGAAAGAAAATCGCTATCCATCTTACATATATATCATCATCATCATCATCATCGTTTAACGTCCATTTTCCATGCTAGCATGGGTTGGATGGTTCGACTGGGGTCTGGGAAGCCAGGAGGCTACACCAGGCTCCAGTCTGATCTGGCAATGTTTCTACAGCTGGATACCCATCCTAACGCCAACCACTCCGAGAGTGTAGTGGGGGCTTTTTATGTGACACCTGCATGGAGGCCAGTCAAGGTGATGCTGGCAACGGCCACGTTCGGATGGTTCTCTTACGTGCCACTGGCACTGGTATCACAACTACAATTTCCATTGATTTTTGATCGATTTCGATTTCCCTTGCCTCAATAGGTCTTCGCATCCAAACACACACACACACACACACATATATATATATATATATATATATATATATACAGAAGAAAATGTGGGAAAAAGTGGTAATGACTGAGAGAAGAATGTTGAGCGTCACAGAAAAAAAGACAAAGAGTCATGATGAACAGAGAGAAATAATATAGAACAGTATACATGATGATGATGATGATGAGAATGATGAGGATGATGATGATGATGCCAAATTTATTGCAATTTGCCTCAAATGAAAGGGTTTATCATAACACTCTAAGTGTTCAATTAAACATCTATCTTTGATTATGTATTATTTTACTTGCTATTTGAAATTATTATGAATATTCACTATGGAACTTCATTTCAATAAATTCATTTGTTTGTTCAATTATTTTGCTGTTGTTGTTAATATTTGTTTTTTACATTTCTGTTGCCTGTAATCTTTGCACAATCAAAAATTATGTGAATGCCTTACAATACTTCATTGTTGGGGCTTTACATTGAAAAAATTGATAAAGTGCTTGCAAGCCCCAATGGATTTTCAATTTGTATTAATTCTTTGAGAACAGGAATTTTATTTTCTCCAAGTGAAATGTAATCATGCAGAACTCTGATTAAGGAGTTCTAGTTGTGACCATCCTGGTTTTTCTTTCTTTTTTTTTTTCACACTTGACATATCTAAAATTACACCAGTTAGTGTATACATCCTTGTTCCTGTTTAACCCTAGGGCAACCCAAATCAAGCAGAATTATAATTAACTTCATTCTAACCATGGTCATCTCATAATTTTTTTTTTTTTTCAGATATGGTGCATTCAGTACTACAATATCCAAAGTGCCACTTTTTTTTTTATAGTGTTGGAGTTTGGTTTGAGGGAGATTTAATTACTATTTGGTTGCTGCCATGAAGAATCACAGAAGTCACAGAATAATGGTTTCCATTGCAAATCCTGTCAGAAATGTTCTGTGAACTGAGTTCTAACATTTCCAAAATTTCAATTGTTTTTCTAGACTTACAAACAACAACCATGGATTTCTAATAATTTTGTTAATTTGAAGGTTTAAGAAATACTGCAAATATTTGACACAGACATAAAATAATAATAATAATAATAATAATGATGATGATGATGATGATGATGATAACGATAATGATAATAATAACAATAATAACTAGAACAGCAACGGACCATGATAAAACGATGGCAAGAAAAGCCCCTTCATGGACTAAACTAAATGCAAAAGAAATAGAAAAAGAAAAATCCCAGCAATGGTTGAGAAGCTCAGGACTCAAAGCAGAGACAGAGGGATCTTTAATTGCAGCACAAGATCAAAGCCTCCCCACCAGAAATTATGAAAAATATATAATGAAAAGAAATATAAGTAACTGCAGAATATGTGGAAATGGACAAGAAACAATAAATCATATTGTCTCTGGCTGCCCAGTCTTGGCTAAGAAGGAATATATTCACAGACACGACAGAGTTGGGACCTACATACACTGGAAGCTATGCCAACATTATGGAATAACAACAGAAAAAAGATGGTATAGGCACACACCAGAAAAGGTCATAGAAAACGAGAAAGCAACCATACTCTGGGATATGCCAATACACGCAGATAGAGAAATTAAGGCCAGCAGGCCAGATATAGTTGTCAGAGATCATGAAGGAAAAAAATGCTTTCTAATTGATGTATCAATACCAGCAGATGACAATGTGTCTCTAAAAGAAACAGAGAAACTTTCAAAATACAAAGATCTGGAAATAGAGGTAATTCGAATGTGGAATCTAAAAATAGAAACAATCCCTATCATAGTAGGCGCATTAAGTATGATAAAAAAATATTCAGACAAATACATAACAAAAACACCAGGACTTACAAACACATATAACATACAGAAAATTGCATTACTGGGCACTGCACACATCCTACGCAGATCACTTTCAATACAGTAACCATCAGAGCATCACAACAAATCACAGCACATACCCAAGGCACACAGAGCTGCGCTCGGTAGTGAAGTGAAAGCACGCTATAAAAATAAAACTACTGAATAATAATAACGATGATAATAAATTTTTCTAATAAAAGCATAAGGCCCAGAAATTTCAGAAGACTAGGGTTAGTTGATTAAGTTGAACCAGTACTTCACTGGTACTTTATTTTATTGAAACCGGGAAGGATGAAAGGCAGAACAAATACTGCAAAGCATTTTATTTGAAATTCTAATGATTCTGCCATCAAGACCTTCTGTTTCTTCAAAATGTTTCATCAGACACATCATAGCATTGAAACTAAAGTTATTACAAAGACTATGTTTCTTCTTTTAGACATGTTAAATACTATTATAAGACAAAGATTCTCTAAACTTCTTAACTACACAGCCTTACCATCACTTAGTGAGGCATTCATGATTTTTAGGTTTATTTTTAGGTTTATTAAACCTGCAGGTAAAAAAAGTAAAAGAGTTTCAGCAGGATGTAGAATATTAAAATTAAATACTATTGAAAGATATTTTTTTAATCCCTTTTGAAACACATCCATTTCAGACTGTCACTTATTCTATAATATAACATCCTTTTTCAAAATATTCATATTCAAATTCACATTAAAACTTTCCATCACAATTTGATATGACTGGCTGAAACCTTTGAAGGCAGTGTACCCCAATATGACTAAAATTCACTAAATTCACAAATAAAAGAAAAAAATACAGCACAGATATTAATAATATGCCTAAGATTATGATTGGTTGATAGATAGTAATCATTGTAGTTAAATGAGTGTATTTGCACATATACACAGATACAAGCTTGTACATCAGCAAAGGCAAAGGAAACGCAAGCATTTCCCTCTGAAGAGACAAAAGATTTTGTGTAAAGTTGTTCTTTAACCCTTTCATTATCAACCTGGCTGAAACCGGCTCTGGCTCTGTACTACAAAGGTCTTGTTTTCATAAATTTTATCTTAAAATCTTCCACCAAACCTTAGTCACAATTTATGTTCCTAACACTAGCTTAATGATAACTAAGTTATTTTACTAAATTCTTTGTTATAATCAAAGTAATTGAAAGAAACACAGAGCATCACAAAATATATACAGTAACGAAAGGGTTAAGATGGTTATTTGAATTAACAAGCGAAATTCTTAATTTTACTCAACACTTTATATATTCAGAACTAAACCTTTTGTCAAATAAAACGTTTAGCATACACACACACATACATACATGCATAAATGTATACATTATATGAAATGATGTATACATATAGAAACAAAAGTGTGTGTGTGTGTGCATATACATAAGCACATACACGCACGTGTGTGCGCATGTGCATGCGCACACAAGTACAGAAGAAAGAACAATAAGCTTTGAGGTTTAAAGAACAAATATTTTGCTGAAGATAATGTTGGAGAGAGGTTATAAAGATTTGAGTAATTTTTTTTTGAATTTATTTTTGTCTTGCATTTCAGCTTTGCAAGCAAAATGTAAATAACTTGGCCTTTACAAGCTGGAAGCTGATTTTGAGATCACTTCAAGAAAAGAGAAAAAGAGAAAGCAAGTGTTTATGTTCTGGCAAATGAAATGGTTCTTAGAGTTTGTTGTTCAGTTCTTAAATTAAATGATTACAATGTTAGTAGAAGGCAACTTGGAACAAAACAAATCTTGCTGAACAATATTATTTGTTCAACCACTTATTCTGTTATTTCTGACATAGTAAATCTTGTACATAACATTTACACCATATACAAATAAATAAATAAGTAAATATAACATAAACATAAAAATATAAATAAAACCCTTCCATACAGTATTTTTTTTTTTTTTACTGCCCACAAGGGGCTAAACATGGAGGGGACAAACAAGAACAGACAAAGGGATTAAGTCGATTACATTGACCCCAGTGTGTAACTGGTACTTATTTAATCGACCCCGAAAGGATGAAAGGCAAAGTCGACCTCGGCGGAATTTGAACTCAGAATGTAAAGACAGACAAAATACCTATTTCTTTACTACCCACAAGGGGCTAAACACAGAGGGGACAAACAAAGACAGACAAAGGGATTTAGTCGATTATATCGACTCCAGTGCATAACTGGTACTTATTTAATCGACCCCCGAAAGGATGAAAGGCAAAGTCGACCTCTGCAGAATTTGAACTCAGAATGTAAAGAGATGAAATATCTATTTCTTTACTACCCACAGGGGGCTAAACATAGAGGGGACAAACAAGGACAGACAAAAGGATTTAGTCGATTACATCGACCCAAGTGTGTTACTGGTACTTATTTAATCGACCCTGAAAGGATGAAAGGCAAAGTTGACCTCGGCGGAATTTGAACTCAGAACGTAGCGGCAGACGAAAAACTGGTATAATTTAATAACCAAAGTCATTTAGAATTTCAAAAATATCATTATGAAATTTAGAAACAGGGAGAATTTAACATTTCAAAGTCTATGTATATACTTAAATAGATTTACACACAGAAACCAAATATACATACACATGTGCGGATACATAGGTGCACAAACATATATATACACCTTAAAAAGTGACAATGTTAAATGTCTTTATATAAACAGAAGGCAATGTAGTTATGTTAGAAGTCAGATTTAGAGTTGGAGTCTTTGTGTTGTCTAATTTATCGATTCCTGTTCTTGGTGTTTAGCACTTGGTTATCCCAGATTGAAAATATTTAGGATCAAAGGTATTTTTGCCATGAACATCCTGTCTTTTCTGTAGATCAAAAACTATACCGTTCAATATCTCCCTTTTTTGTTTTGTCTAAAACAGAAGTATAAACTGAAGGAGAGTTGGCTGGTATTTCTAGCAGATCAAATGACCATGTAGAGTGGATTCCCTTGTCTGATTGTTGTTTTTTATGAAGTTGAAAACTAAGAAGAAATAACATCAGCATTTAAAGTAAGGACAAGTACAACATCATTGACAATAATATCAGTCAACAACATTTCCAATAATTATGACAAGAAAAAAATGACAACAAAAATCAAAGTTAAAAAACAACAATGCTACTACCACTACCATTAACAGCAATAACAAGAAGGTTAAGTGGTTGTCTGACCTGTTAGAAATAGCAGTTAAATTCCCTTTTGTCATAGTCTAGTTAATAACTTTAAAATGAAGGACACATTAGATATATAAAATATAGGAATGCCTTTGATCATGGGTTTGCTCAAACAGGATTTGATCTGGGGATAAACCACCATCTCCACCACCACCATCACTACTATTCAAAGTATACCATATTCCAGTGAAAGTTATCTACTTTGATCTAGTCTGTTATCTATTAAGTATCACTGGATATTAACAGTAGAAACAAAAAAACAGAAAAGCCTTCAAAATCTGCCCTAGACGATGTTATTGTATGTTTTGTGTATGTATATATGTATACGTATGAATGTATATATGAATTTACACATGTCTGAGGTGTGCTTATAGTTGTGCCTAAAATGTCCTTAACTTCCTGACATGCAAAGTAGCATTATAAAAACTATATTTATTCTAACAGTGAAAGTAACGGTTCCAATCTTACCATGAAATTCTGCTCAGGTGAGATGATGATGATGATGATACTAATAATAAAACGGAATAATAAGTGAGGAAACTTCTTGGAAACAGGCAGAAGAACCAGGGACTGATGACACAATAAAGTGACAAAGGGCTAGCCAAAACTCTATGCACCCCTGCCTCATACACATCCTATATACATCCTCTTTCTCCCCCAGACGACCTCCTCTGCTATATTGTTTCACTATGTCTTTAAAATAAGGGATAAGGCAGGTGGTTGTTGTGATGGTTGTGGTGGTGATGTTGGTGGTAGTAGATTGTTGTTACATCAGCATCACAGTAGGAGGAGAAAGAGAAAATGTAGGGGAATGGGAAGAAGAGGAAGAGAGAGAGAGAGAGAGAGGAAGGTAAAGGTGTCTGAGGAGAGGAAGGAGTGTAGAGTTAGATAACTTAGAGCAAAGATTGTTTTCTTTTTCTTTTTTTTTTTAATATTATTTTATTTTATTTCTAGACAAAGCTAGTTTTTTTCTGTATTTGGTTGTCCCAACAATACATCCTTGAAGAACAATAAAAGCAGCACCGGCAGCAGGAGAAGCAGCAAGCATGGCAAGGCAGCAGCAGCCTGGTTGACAATGAACTCAGATTGTCAAAAGAACTCAGGACATCCAAGATGGGAAAATATGATCCCGTATTTTTTTCCTTTTTTGCTTATTTTGTTTCTTGTTCTCTTGTGTCTAGTCTTCTACTCCTGCTCTTGCCGCTCCGACTCCCATCTTAATCAGCTCTACTCACTAGTCTTAGATTACAGATTGACTGGAGCCTGGTGCAGCCTCCTGGCTTCTCAGATCCCCCGGTCGACCCATCCAATCCATGCTAGCATGGAGAACAGACGTTAAATGATGATGATGATGTAGCTAGGACATCTTGAACAACACCAACAGCAATAGAACAGACATGCTCTGAGACAATAACTGACAAGGACCTATGTTGAAGTTGAACTAAAATAAATGGTTTGTTAATTTGTCTCAGCCATTGGACTGTGGCCACGCTGGGGCAGCACCTTGATAGGTTTAGTCAAATAAATCAACCCCAGGACTTAATATTTTGTTAGTCTGGTACTTATGCTGTTGGTCTCTTTTGCTGAACAACTATGTTACAGGGATGTAAACAAACCAATACTGGCTGTGAAGCAGGGTGTGTGTGTGTGAGACAAGCATAAAAAATACAAACACATATGCATACATAAACACACACAAACAAACACACACACGTATATATATATATATATATATATATATATATATATATATATATATATATATATACATATATGTAAGAAGCCGAGCCTCACCACATCAAACCTGCACACATGGGGCATAGCAGAGACACCAGCATGTGCATTGTGTTCTAAGCGAGGAACCCTGGAACACATCCTCAGATGCTGCATGGGGGCACTTGGAGAAGGATGGTACCACTGGAGGCATGACTAAGTCCTTAAGAACATTGCTGAAGGCATCAATGCAGGACTTAAAAGGGTGAAGTGGTTCCGGCCCTCCAAGAAAACCATCGCCTTTGTCAGAGTTGGGGAACAGTCAAACCCTGCCAGAAAAACATCAGCAGGCATCCTAACATCTGCAAGAGACTGGCGGCTGCTGGTGGATCTTGAGCATCAGCTGAAGTTCCCTGGCCACATTGCGGTCACCACCCTGTGACGAGACATTGTCCTCGAGTCTGAGTCCACCAAGCAAGTGGTGCTGCTAGAGCTGACTGGGAAGATCACCTGGAAGAGGCTTTTGAGAGAAAGCTCTCCAAGTACATGGGTTTGGTCAGTGACAGCCAGTGGGATGGTTGGAGAGCGAGGTGTCTCCCAGTAGAGATAGGATGCAGGGGTTTTGCAGCCCATTCCCTGACCAGAGCCTTCAGCAGTCTGTGCATCGAGGGAGTGAGAAGGAGGAAGGCCATCTGCAGTACCACCTATGCAGTAGAGAGGGCCTCAAGTTGGCTGTGGATCAAAAGATGAGAGCCATGGGGTAGCTAGCGGGCCATCTGGACACAAGCTGTGGTCTGATCAGGCCCAGCTGGGTCACCTGGAGGAGGGTGTATGATGTTGAAAGACCCGAAACATCTGATGATACCAGGCACATCACTGAAGACGTGTCCAGGTGCATCAATCATTGACGTGTGTACACAAAAATATGATAGGTTTCCACACACTTGGCGAATTTGATCAGATGCCTGGGGTTGGAGGTAATGATGTCTGTATATAAATCTCTCCGAAACCCTAAAGGGCTTTCAAGGCTGATGTATATAGCTATGATTTTGTCCTTGAATGTGTGAGAGAGAGATCTTTCTTCACCCTGTTGTATCACAAGTACATTTGACATGAGAACTTTATGAGTGTAGTACAATTAATAAATGAGAGAGCAAGCTAAAACAGAAATAAAATTAGAGGACAAGAGAGAAAAAGAAAGGGGGAGAGAGAGACACAGACTTTAATGTTCTTTTGATGGTGTTTGTTAAGGAAAACAAGAAAACAAACATATTGGGGGAAAGTGGATAGTCAACCCAGATCTCAATTTGCTTACAGACAATGGATATGTTAAATATTTCACTAATTATAAATAGAAATGTAAGTAGGAAAAAAACAAAACAAAAAACAAAGCAACAACAACAACAGCAGGAATAATAAAGTAGAATCTGTGTATTTTAGTTGAAGGGTTAGTAGGTAGTAGTAGTAGTAGTAGAAGTAGTTGTTGTCATTCTGAAAGAGAGATTGTTCAAGGTAAATAATGCTTTCATGATGAGTTTAGCCTAAATTTAAAATAAGATGTTTGAAGTCTGTTAAGAAGTAGAATTACTTAATATAAACAACACTCACACACACGAACTCAAGTACTCCTTTTCGCCAGTAATTGGTTTAACAACATGCCAAGACTCAAGGACTGCTTATGGGTGGTCTGGTCTTTCAAGCAATGATCTTAACATTTTTCTGTTATTTGGACAACATCAACTGCTGCTGCTGCTGCCACGACCATCACCACACAAATCAGCAAAGGAACTTCTGCAAGGCTGCTAAACGAAAAAGCTAAATCTTCCTCAAATCATCCCTTACAACCTTAACCCTTTTGTTAGCCTATTTCTGTTTTCTTTCAGTTAATTTTGAAAATAATCAAAAATTTAGCAAAATAACATTATTATTAAACCAGTATTTGGAATATAATTTAACATGATATTTTGATACATGGTTTTAATTTAGCCACGGAGGCACATGGCCTAGTGGTTAGAGCAGTGGACTCGCGGTCGAGGGATCGCAGGTTTGAATCTCAGACTGGGCGATGTGTGTGTATGAGCAAAACACCTAAGCTCCACGCGGCTCCGGCAGAAGGTAACGGCGAACTTCTGCTGACTCTTTCGCCACAACTTTCTCTCAGTCTTTCCTCCTGCATCTTGCAGCTCACCTGTGTCGGACCGGCGTCCCGTCCAGGTGGGGAACCTATACGCCAAGGAAACCGGGAAACTGGCCCATATGAGCCAGGCGTGGCTTGAGAAGGAACAAACAAAACAATTTAGCCGTGAATCAGAAGTTTGTGCAGAAGAAAGTAACATAAGAAGATCCTGGGTCATCCTTAAACGGAACAGCTGATCCAAATGCTTACTATAGAATGAATGACTATCTGAAAGGTAACCAAGGACCAGGTAATGATGCTAAACCAGGTGAAAAACTGAGTTTGCTTCAATGTATGAAACACACACACACATACACATGCATGTGCACACGTGCTCATGTGCACATGCATGCATGTACGTGCTCACATAAACATGTACACATGCACACACTATTGTAATGTGTACATGTCTACTCTTTGTACAGCATTTTGCATTTTGTAAACCTTTACAATGACTCAGGAACTGATAAACTTGTGTGTAGCAGGATGTATGTGCATGTATTGTGTGTGTGTGTGTGTGTGTGTGTGTGTGAGAGAGAGAGTGAGAGAGAGAGAGTGTGTCTGTATGTGTGAGCCAGAGGGAGTATGTGTGTACATGGACATACTTCTACGATTTAAGCAACATGTAATTCACATATTATGAAGGAAAAATAAAGGTGAAGCAACACGAGAAATGGTAATGTATTATCATTAAAAATATTTAACCATATGTATAACTATATAAATGCCTACATACATACATACATACATACATACATACATACATACATATATATATACACACACACACATATATATATAAAATATAAATTAGAGAAAAACCAATATTATGCAACTCAAACAGTGATAGACATAAACCAATACATAAATAACAATATATATATTAGTAATATATATATATTAGTGTGTGTGTGTGTATATATATATACACACACACATACATTGCATTATATACATAGAGAAAGAGAGAGAGAGGGAGGAAGGAAGGAAATGAAAAATTTCCAGTGCTTTTACTCTAATTAAGAATTTAATCTGCTTACACTTAATGTAGGATGTGTTCTGTTTATTGACTTGCTTCTTGGCACTGATGAGGATTTGGAAAAAGAAAAGGAGAAATCAAGAATTGCCAATTAATGGCTTACAACTCAGTTTATTGTTGAATGAGTCTTTCTATAAAAGGTCCATTAAAGAACATTGATATTGTTATAGCCAGCATCCTCCTGCAAGTTTTGAAACTAAATAAGCTATCCATTTACAGACAAATTCTTTACACTGCTGTCTCAACAATTTACTTTAACTGCTTTAAATGTTTATAGGTGGAATGCCTATGATGATAGAATTGCTCAATCGAAGTTCACTTTGGTCTAAACATCATCATCATCGTTTAACGTCTGTTTTCCATGCTAGTATGGGTTGGATGGTTCAACCGGGGTCTGAGAAGCCAGAAGGTTGCACCAGGCTCTAGTCTAATCTGGCATTGTTTCTACAGCTGGATGCCCTTCCTAACACCAACCACTCTGTGAGTGTAGTGGGTGCTTTTTATGTGCCACCGGCACAGGTGCCAGGTGAGGCTGGCAATGGCCACGATTGGTTGGTGCTTTTTACAGGCGCCAGGCGAGGCTGGCAACAGCCACAATCAGTTGGTGCTTTTTACGTGCCACCAGTACGGAAGCCAGTCAAGGCGGCGCTGGCATTGACCAACAGCTTTAAATATGAACTCACAAGACAATCTTTGCATGGTTGCTTGATCTACCAATAATAGCAACCAAATATTCATCAGATCATACCCAACCTTCTTAAAAAGGGAAGAACACACTGGCAAGCAGATTCCTACATACATCATGTCTGAAAATATGATGGGATGGTCATGGGTGGAACAGCTTTGATTATAGTCCTAAATAATAAGCTGAGTGAGCTTCTACATGGTTTTTTGATCTGTTAGAAGTAGTAAAATCTCCCTCATATCACACATTACAAAATAAAGGATACATTAGGTAATGTAGTCCTATATGGAGTGTAGGGCTTTACCCAAATTATATTAAAGTTATGTTCACTTCTGTTTTTAATAATTTTAATTCTTCCTTTGAGGAGGCTGGTTTCTAATAAAGATACAGAGCTCCCTTATTGGAATGTGAAGAAATACCTTCATTTTATATCTCTCTATATTTCCTCCTTTTTCTTCATCAGAGTTAAAAATAATTTAATTTAATGTAATAAACCCTTACAACTTTGTACTGAGACACAAAGAGTTCCGTTCCATCATTGAAAGTAAAATTAAAAGAAAGGAAAATTTAGTTGTGTTAATGAATATATTTCTATTCCTATTACTAGAAAAGGAAAAAAAGAAGGGAATACTGACAAGTTGATTCTTTCCCTTACCATATATATTTCTTTACTACCCACAAGGGGGCTAAACACAGAGGGGACAAACAAGGACAGACAAACGGATTAAGTCGACCCCAGTGCGTAACTGGTACTTAATTTATCGACCCTGAAAGGATGAAAGGCAAAGTCAACCTCGGTGGAATTTGAACTCAGAACGTAAAGACGGACGAAATACCTATTTCTTTACTACCCACAAGGGGCTAAACGCAGAGAGGACAAACAAGGGCAGACAAACAGATTAAGTCGATTACATCGACTCCAGTACGTAACTGGTACTTAATTTATCGACCCTGAAAGGATGAAAGGCAAAGTTGACCTCGGTGGAATTTGAACTCAGAACAAAACGGCAGACGAAGTACCGCAAAGCATTTCGCCCGGCATGCTAACGTTTCTGCCAGCTCGCCGCCTTCTTTTCCTTACCATATAATAAACCAACCAATCAGCTGAAAGATTGTGTGTGTGTGTGTGTATGCATGTGTATGTATGACTAATGTATAATTATGATTTGTATAAATATCCATATAACTTTTGGTATGCATTAACACACACGTGATGTAAATGTTCAAACGGTATATTTCCTATTTTATAAATTTTATGCCTATAGTTCCTCTTCTGGAAAAGATGAGCCTATAGCTTTATGGGAATTCTCTTGAGATTAAAATGGTGCATAAACAGAAATAAATAATGCTTTCTCTGCCTTTTACACTTATTCTGTTGATGTCCTGTGGTGTGAAAATGGAATCTCAAAAGAAATATTATTTTTTTGAAACAAAACTCTAAAGAAGGGAGACAAAATAAATAAATAAATAAATAAAAATAAGCAAATGTAACAGAATAGGGGTTAGACGAGGTGGGGGTTAGGGGAAGTATAAAGCAAAAGTTGACTGATGCATGCATTGTGATTCTGTGATTATGGACAGTATGACATGCATAAATACATTGGAATGGCTGATGTGAAAGTAATCAATAATCCACCAGAGCTGTTGGTTCATGTATTATTGATATTACCCTGATGTCTATATCGCATTCGTTCACACATTTGTAAAATTACTGAAGTGCCAAAATGGAGGAGACATCTGAGGAACCATCAGGTCTTGTACAGTCACAGATGCCGTATTGCGTCGGTGCCAAGTAATGTGGCTCTCAAATGGCTCACATCACTAAGATGTAAATAAGACCAATCGAAGTCGAAATCAAACTCGGTGACTGGTATCCGTTGCTAGTGGAGCGCTAAGAGTACCATACGAGTGAGATCGTTGCCAGAGCAACAAGCTGGCCTTCGTGCCAATGGCACGTTAAGCACACCGTGTCGCCTTACTAGCACTTGTGCTGGTGGCACGTGAAACATTCAAGTGAGGTCGTCACCAGTGCCGCTGGACTCGCTCCTGTGCAGGTGGCACCTAAAAAGCACCATTTGGGCGTGGCCGTTGCCAGTACCACCAAACTGGCCCTTGTGCCGGTGGCACATAAAAGCACCCACTACACTCTCGGAGTGGTTGGCATTAGGAAGGGCACCCAGCTGTAGAAACATTGCCACATCAGATTGGAGCCTGGTGTGGCCTCCTGGCTTGCCAGTCTGCAGTCAAACTGTCCAACCCATGCCAGCATGGAAAACAGACATGAAATGATGATGATATATATATATATATATATATATATTTATATATATATATATTTATATAGACACAGGAGTGGCTGTGTGGTAAGAAGCTTGCTTCCCAACCACATGGTTCTGGGTGCAGTCCCACTGCATGGCAGCTTGGGCAAGTGTCTTCTACTACAGCCTTGGGCAGACCAAAGCCTTGTGAGTGGATTTGGTAGATGGAAACTAAAAGAAGCCTGTTGTGTGTATTCTAGTCTTAACATTGGATGGTACTTGTCAATGAGCCTCATCCTTTCATAAGTCTGGTAATAGGGAAATTATACTTTACTTGGAAATAGGTGAGCATTAGAGACCATAGAAAATCTACCTCAATGAATTTCATCTGATCCATACAACCATTGAAAATAGATGTTAAAACGATATCTATCTTTCTATCTATACACACATACACACACACATTAATGTATACTCTTACTCTCTCTTTACTCTTTTACTTGCTTCAGCCATTTGACTGTAGCCATGCTGGAGCACCGCCTTTGCTGGAGCAAATCGACCCCTGGACTTATTCTTTGTAAGCCTAGTACTTATTCTATCGGTCTCTTTTTGCCGAACCGCTAAGTTACGGGGACATAAACACACCAGCATCGGTTGTCAAGCAATGTTGGGGGGGACAAACACAGATACACAAATATATACACACACATACATATATATACATATATACGACAGGTTTCTTTCAGTTTCCGTCTACCAAATCCATTCACAAGGCTCTGGTCGGCCTGAGGCTATAGTAGAAGACACTTGCCCAAGGTGCCATGCAGTGGGACTGAACCCGGAACCACGTGGTTTGTAAGCAAGCTACTTACCACACAGCCACTACATATACGTATACTTATACATACTTATATATACATATATATATGAAAATTATCCAGTTTATGTAACACATCAATAGTTGCTATAAGGGACAACTATTCAAGAAATCAGGGACAACTGATTGTTCTCCAGGGAATTGGGCCAGGGTGAATCATTTGCATTAATGCCACCTTACAGCTCAGAGTATTTTGATATAAATAAAAAGTCAAACATTTTTCTCTCAATATTCCATTAGCATTTCTTAATCACGGCGGTACATCAGCGAATTTCATTGTCTCCCAATTTATTAATGAGAAATAAGTAACACTTTCATTGATATATTGCTCTGCACCTATTCTAATATGTGTATGTGTGTGTGTGTGTGTGGAAGAGAGAGAGAGAGAGAGAGAGAGAGAGAGAGAGAAAGAGAGGGAGTGTGTGAGTTTCTTCTTAAGGTATATGGGAATATTATTTTTCTATATGATATAATAATAATAATAATCATAGCATGGCATTCATAGCCATGTGTTGAGAGGGATTCTTTGGGGTTTGAATAATTCCCCTCTGGAAACATGGGTGTTTCGTTCAACATCTTTAAACAACCTTATTCAGGGACCTTTTGAGAGGGATGGGTTACTCGACCAGAAGAAAATTCTTACTGGGCCCCACTTGCAAGGTCATGTGCTGTTTATCTTCATACAAGATCACCATGTCATGCACATATGGTTGTGATGCATGTGCCTGGTGTACCCTTATTAGACGGGTAGTCATGATGGGTATACTGGGCTTTGTATATTTTACCCCAGTGTCACTTTGATGGTATGCACTGCTCTCCCACTCATCATCATCGTTTAACGTCCACTTTCCTTGCTTGCATGGGTTGGACGATTTTGACTGAGGGCTGATGAACCAGATGGCTGCACCAGGCTCCAATCTTGATCTGGCAGAGTTTCTACAGCTGGATGCCCTTCCTAACACCAACCACTCCGAGAGTGTAGTGGGTGCATTTTACGTGCCACCAGCATGGGAGCCAGTCAGGCTGTAATGGCAATGACCTTGCTTAATAATAATAATAATAATATAATAATAATAATAATAATATGATGATGATGATAATGATTAGGCTTCAATGCTGTTTCTTAGGATGACTCTGATCTGAACAAGCAGATCTATGACCATCCTGACTGTTTTTATTTTGCTTTCTGTCCTACATTATTCCTAATGAAGACAATTTAGTTTAGGATTGGTCTTTTTTGACACATGATGTTGTTTCTACATCTTCCTCACTGATGATTTCTCTAATCACTGATGATGACATTCCTAGAGCCACAACAATGATTAACCAACAATTTGCATGATGACTTGTTTTGAAGCGATGAAAATGTGCCAACTTGAATCATACACACATCTGGACTTCATACAATTGTTTCAAGGACAAGGAAACAGACAAAGGATGATAGGTATCAATATATTGGCTCCATGGAGCTGCCAGACACCTCTTATATATTGAGGTTCATCCTCTCATGTCATTATTCCATGTTGGAATAATGCTCAAGCCAGACCACTTGGTCCACTATTGGTTAGGTACAGACAAGTTGGCCACATTTTGCATGGAAACTCGGAATATGAAGCACTTGAATAAACACTGCATTTTGTCAAACGGTCTAAGAATTTTGCTAGTCCTCCAGCCTGCGCTTTTATTTGATTTTATAGACTCTGAAAGAATGAAAAGTGATGTTTGACTTGGTGAGATTTGAACTCAGAATGCAAAGTACCAGAACAAATATTGTAAGGCATTTTGTCCAAAGCTTTGATAATTCTGTTAATTCATTACTCTAAACAGTATGTAATTAGAGAGATTTGCTTGTTATTTCAAGCAGATCAAATAGAAGATTTTTTCTTGGCTTGTGATCACCAATAATGCTGATTAATTATAACCATGATTGTGATTATGCGAACATTTTGTAGAATTCATAGATAAGGAACTGATTTCTCAACAGAGAAAAGTGTTCCAGGTACAGACATCTAAAAGTGCTCGAGATACTTCTTAATCTTATTACGTACTTTGACTTGTCTACAAAGAAAAATCACGTCATGCTTGAACTGCTGTAAATATGAATATAAAGTACTTGAATCTAAAGCTAGCCTACATATTTTTATGTCTACTTACTCCTACTGAACAATCAGTACTGCAGACACATATTTTTGGACAGTGTGTGTACCCTTATGTATGTCATTTAATAGTGTTTAACAGAGAAATTTAGCAGATGGGAATAATAGATAAAAAAAAAAAGTAGGCACAGGAGTGGCTGTGTGGTAAGTAGCTTGCTAACCAACACATGGTTCCGGGTTCAGTCCCACAGTGTGACATCTTGGGCAAGTGTCTTCTGCTATAGCCCCGGGCCGACCAATGCCTTGTGAGTGGATTTGGTAGACGGAAACTGAAAGAAGCCTGTCGTATATATGTATATATATGTATGTGTGTGTTTCTGTTTGTCCCCCTAGCATTGGTTGATAACCGATGCTGGTGTGTTTACGTCCCCGTCACTTAACGGTTCGGCAAAAAGCGACCGATAGAATAAGTACTGGGCTTACAAAGAATAAGTCCCAGGGTCGATTTGCTTGACTAAAAGGCGGTGCTCCAGCATGGCTGCAGTCAAATGACTGAAACAAGTAAAAGAGTAAAGAGTATTAAAACTAAAATGAAAAATATTCTGAACAGAGTATGTTTCTTTTTGAAAATATCTTTAAAGTTATTTATTTTATGTTTTTGGGTGCCAACTTTGATTGGTTAAGTATTTTTCATATTTCCTGTTATCATGGACTGGTTTTTAAATTGTATATAAATTGCTGAAGTTTATTTTTAGCAAATTGTTTTTCCAAACATTAAATAAGAGCACCATCCGAGCGTGGACGTTGTCAGAGCGGCTATCTGGCCTCCGTGCCGGTGGCACGTAAAAGACACCATTCGGGCGTGATCGTTACCAATATTACCTTACTGGCACTTGTTCTGGTGGCATATGTAAAAAGATTCGAGCAAGGTCGTTGCCAGTACCGTCTGAATGGCCCCCGTGCTGGTGGCACGTAAAAAGCACCAACTACACTCTTGGAGTGGTTGGCGTTAGGAAAGGCATCCAGCTGTAGAAACTCTGCCAGATCAAGATTGGAGCCTGGTGCAGCCATCTGGTTCGCCAGACCTCAGTCAAAATCGTCCAACCTATGCTAGCATGGAAAGCGGACGTTAAACGATGATGATGATGATACACAGCAACAGGGATCTCAGTGATATACATTCTGTCAACTGTGGTATAGCCTAGGCTTTGGTTATGTCTTCTGCACGTTAATGCCCTTTACATTGTCAATTATTCTGCACGTTAATGCCCTTTACATTGTCAATTATAATCCCTTATGCATGCATGCACATATACATATGCACTCACACACACACACAACCATGTAGATGATATCACCTTTCATTCTTCTGTAACCCTATACACACATGTACATGAAACCCAAAACAACTATCACTAAAATTATAGGGCTTCCACAGAGACCCTGAAAACATCTTTTACTGAGATGATGGCAATCCTCTTTTCATACTACCAAAATAGTTGCTAAGCATGGAATCAACCCCACAACACTACACCTTGTTCATTGGCCATCAAAGGAAGTTTTTATTTTGCAACTTTGTAGAATTAGAAGCCAAATATCCCTCAAACGAAGAATAGATGCATTCATATTATATAGTCCTAGATACACTATGTCTGAAAATAAATGACATACCCCAGCTGGAAGGATTCTGGTTATAGGTTTTCTTGTATAGAACATGGGGCAAAACAACAACGGCACCCTACTCATGAATAATACTCTCACACACTCCTGTAGTGTGTAATAGCTGCTCATGAAAATCACATATCTCAAACATTGCCAAAATTGTATCTTAAAGAACTGGTGTTCTTGAAGTTTATATAATCTTATAACAATATTTCTATGTACATAAAGGCAGCATCAAGATTTTAAGTTGATAGAGTAAAAGCAAAGTTGTTCCTTTTTCTCTCAGAATAGGAAAATAAAAACAAATCCTGGAATGGCAAAGTGTCGATTTTCTTAACCAATTAACAATGACTGTACTAACGATCGAGAACAATAAATTAAAAAAAAGTTTCTGAAATTACTTGATTAAGGTGAGTTTCCTTCACAAACACTTGTCGTTGTTGCTCTTTAGCTGTTGTGATCTTTTATCTTTTACTTGTTTCAGACATAAGACTGCAGCTATGCTAGAGCACTGCCTTGAAGGGTTTTAGGTAAACAAATTGACCCCAGGACTTATTTTTTTAAAAGTCTGTTACTTATTCTTTTGGTCTCTTTTGCTGAACCACTAAGTTATGGGAACATAAACACACCAACATCGGTTGTCAAGTGATGGTGGGTGT
>NC_043002.1:8467791-8547791 GCF_006345805.1 Octopus sinensis
CAGTCATAGCTGTGATGTAGTTAACTGGCACAGTCAACTATTGAACTGGCTGCAAGGTGGCTGACTGGAACTGAAGCAGCTGATGGAGGGTATTCTCTTGGTTAAGAATTAGTGTAGAGTGGCAGAATTGTTGTGATATTTAGTCATGTCTTTTTACCTGAGTGTTCAAATCTTGCTTAGGTCAATTCAGCCTTTCATTTACAAAATAAAGTTGAAAAAGTGAAGTACCAGTCAAGTACAGGGGTCATTTCAATCAACTAACCCACACTCACAAATTTCAGGCCTTCTGCCTAATTTAGAAAGAATTATTAAGAACAGTAGGTCACAGATTTGGTGAAGCATCAACCAAAGTGATGGTAATATTTCATTAGTTCAGTTAATGTTCTTCATTCAAATCCAACCTTTGTGGATTTTTGTTGTCTTTCATCCTCTTAGAATTGATAAAATGAAGTATCGGTCATGTACTGGTATTGCACAAGTGGTTTGGTAGAATCATTAGAACATTGGACAGAATACTCTGCAGTAATTAGTTACAGTCTTTACATTCTAAGTTCAAATTCCACCGAGTTCAACTTTGCCTTTCATCCTTTTGGGTTAAGGAAATATGTACGAGTTATGCACTGAGGTCGATGTAATCAACTGGCCCCCTCCCTCAAAATTCAAGGGCTTGTGCAATATAGTAGAAAGGATTATTATTATTATTGTTGTTGTTGTTGTTGTTGTAAGGTGGTGAGCTGGCA
The DNA here is from genome assembly GCF_006345805.1 of Octopus sinensis. Lineage (NCBI taxonomy): Eukaryota > Metazoa > Mollusca > Cephalopoda > Octopoda > Octopodidae > Octopus > Octopus sinensis. Next base: position 8,468,532 of record NC_043002.1, read on the forward strand.
AATGCTTAGTGGCATTTTGTCTGTCTTCATGTTCTGAGTTCAAATGCTGCCAAGGTTGACTTTGCCTTTCATCCTTTCAATCAATGAAATAAATGCCAGCTGAGCACTGGGGTTGATGTAATTGACTTAACCCCTCCCCTGAACTTGCTGGCTTTGCCAAACTTTGAAAGTATTATTATTATTATTATTATTATCAATATTATTATTATTATTATTATAAGGTGGTAAGCCAGCTGAATCAAAAGCATGCTTAGCATCATTTCATCCACCTAGTCTATTGTTCTACCAGACCAGTTTTATAACATCTAATGACGTACAAAGATTGCCCTATGCCAAAGGCTTCTGGTAATAATGATAAAAAAATGATAGTCATAATTTTCACTTTTTAATGTATTTAAATATAGTAGTTTACCTTAAACTTTTCATCTCACATTATAATAAAATCCCACTTTCTCTTTAAAAAAAGCACATTTACTTAACTATCTTTTATTAGTCTACTTTGTTGCGTATATTCAGTCAAAATAGAAACCTTATCCAGCAAGCCAAATGAGTTTAAACTACAGGGTTTTAAACTTACATTTTCCACCCTCAGCACTAAAATATCATAATAGCAATTACTTATATAGTCTAGGTTATAGACAAAACTAAAGGTAAACCAGATAACATTGTTATTCTATGTAACCAATTGACCTGCCAGAATTAACAGCCAAGTTACCTTTAAAGTTCATGTTGCCGTATTAAAAATAGTTTTATATACTAGAAAATAATTATTCCAAATGCATAAAATATATGCATGTGATGGCCAGAATGATGGACGTACAACCTAACAACAACACCATAGGAAATTATAATTTCATATTCATGAACAGAGATGATGATGATGATGATGATGATGATGATGATGACGATGATGATGGAAGTATGTAATGTTCAGTTACATGAAAGTAAGCTTCTTTTTTTAAACATAAAAGTAATTTGAATCCGTGTATGTATATGTATGTGTATGTATGCATGTGTGTATGCATGTATGTGTGCAAGTATGCATGAGAAGCAATTGGCAACACGTACATGTGGGTGGAGCTTTCACCTGGTATGTAGGTTATGGAAGGAATTTTTCTGAATTCAAGTTTCACAATGACATTCTTTTCCAGCCAGTGATTAAAAATGAGAAAAATATAAGGCCGGCATTTTATTACTGTTAAATAGTTAGAGTGGCATTTATCAAAGATTTCATTGTCCTTTACTAGTTTGGTTAAATCACTAAACACTTTTTATGACCTTCTTTCAAAAGAAACATCCAGCTAATTGAAACCCGTACTAATATTACAGGGGCCTTAACGATGGAGTATTTTGTAGTCTAAAACTACAAAAGTCTAATTAAAAAGATGGTCCCACAAACCAATTGCTTGCTGGAGTACCTCTTCATACTCATAACTTTTATGTCCAATCTCATTACTTCTCTTCTTTACATGTATGTGTGTTTATATATGTGTGTGTGTGTGTATGTGTATATGGAAGAACTTACAAGAAATTTTGTTTTGGGATTTGGTTTGCAAGATTCTTTATGTGAGTTCGTGTGTTGAAGCATATTCTGTTGTGTCTGGGGAGAGTCATTTTCTTTTTGTGAAGCAGCTAGGACTCACAGAATGTCAAGCAAGAAAACTAAAACACATGATGTTACAAAACATCAAAATAAGAAAAAGGAACAGAGTCAATGGTTATTGAAGGGGTTGCAAGAAGCAACAAAAACCTTTTTAAAAACTGAGTAAGTAAATGAGTGGAAATCGAACCAGTGAGTGTGTTAATTAATAAGGCATTAAAACAGAATGACTCTCCCCTGACACAATAAAATATGCTTCAACACACGAATCCTCATATAGAATCTTGCAAACCAAATACAAAAATGAAATATCACCATCATCATCATCATTTAATGTCCGCTTTCCATGCTAGCATGGGTTGGACGAGTTTGACTGAGGGCTGGTGAACCAGATGGCTGCACTAGGTTTCAATCTTGATCTGGCAGAGTTTCTACAGCTGGATGCCCTTCCTAACGCCAATCACTCCGAGAGTGTAGTGGGTGCTTTTTACGTGCCAGTCAGGCAGTATTGGCAATATTTATATCTGTTAAAGTATACTGAACTTACATAGTTTATATTGTAAATATACATATATATGTATAGGCGTAGGAGTGGCTGTGTGGTAAGTAGCTAGTTTACCAACCACATGGTTCCGGGTTCAGTCCCACTGCGTGGCACCTTGGGCAAGTGTCTTCTACTATAGCTCGGGCCAACCAAAGCCTTGTGAGTGGATTTGGTAGACGGAAACTGAAAGAAGCCCATCGTATATATGTATATATATGTGGGTGTGTATGTTTGTGTTTGTCCCCCTAGCATTGCTTGACAACCGATGCTGGTGTGTTTATGTCCCCGTCACTTAGCAGTTCGACAAAAGAGACCGATAGAATATGTACTGGGCTTACAAGGAATAAGTCCCGGGATCGAGTTGCTCGATTAAAGGCGGTGCTCCAGCATGGCCGCAGTCAAATGACTGAAACAAGTAAAAGAGTAAAATAGATATAATTATCCCATGTATTTCTCTTTGTCCGTCTCACTCGTCATTCATTTTTCTAGTTTCATTCACCACTTTGTGTGTGTGTGTGTGTGTGTGTGTGTGTGCATGTGTGCATGAATGTGCGTGCTTGCATGTGTTGGAGATATTCCTCTGCTTGGCTTTGTATGTTTAAAAGGCATTCTTCATAACAATTTTCTTCTCATTTATAGGCTAAAACACTTGACTGAAGCAAGACCTCTTCTCAAGATTTCCTGTTGTTAAGGAAGAGTTTTTTTTTGTTTGTTAAGAAGAGTCTTTTTTATCAACAACCTCCAGAGAATCAACATTGATTTTGCACACAAATCTGTTTTTAAATAATGGCTTTGTTCGTGCATCTGATGGCACCCAAGATTATTGTCTGTCTTTTACTTCTTTCAGTCATTAGACTTTGGCCATGCTGGAGCACTAACTTCAAACATTTTAGTTGAACTAATTGACTCCAGTACTTACTTTCTTCTTAAGCCTGGTACTCATTCTATCTGTCTCTTTTACTGAACTGCTAAGTTATGGGGAACATAAACACACCAACACTGGTTGTCAAGTGACGGGGTGGGGGAGAACAAACACAGACACACACACACACACGTACCATGGGCTTCTTTCAGTTTCTGTCTTCCAAATCCACTCAAAAAGTTTTAGTCGACCAAAGGTTATAGAAGACACTTGCACAAGGTACCATGCAGTGGAAGTGAACCTGGAACCATGTGGTTGGGAAGCAAGCTTCTTACCACACCCAACAATGTTTATTAATTAGTTGAGAAGATGGTTGACAATATTTCTTTTATGTTCTAACAATACAAAGAAAATTTTGCTTTCTATCTGAATTAAGTTACAATTGGAATTAACAGGCTTAACAGAAATTTAACTACTATTTCTAGCAGGCTGAGCAATTACTTAAAGGCTTTGTTTTTCTTTTTACTGGCAACTTTAAGCCATTGCTAAAGTCTGTAAATGTTATCCTTTATTAATTCCCAAAGACTGGTAGATTAGCAGACTTGTTTCTGCATCAGATGCAATATTCATTCCAGCTGTTTAAGTTTTGAATCCAAGTTTTGCTAAGGTTAACTTCACTATGCTTTTCTCCTAGATCAATAAAATACCAGTCAAGAATGGGGTTTATATAAATGACCAAATTCCCCCTATTTCTGAATCCAAATCCCATCAGAATCGTATCTACCTTTCATCAGGGGAATTACAACCGTGTTTCGTGGTCTGCTACCACAACAGCTCCTTTATAGGATCCAGTTAGCTCAAGACATCATCAGGAGGAACCACGTCCGGTTTCGGCCCCTACTCTTCTACCGTTTTGACATGTCACCCCCCCCTTTCGGAGGTGTCTTCAGCTCTGGTGTTGGGTGCATGTCTTCTTTCTTTGTCTTTCTTCTGTTCCCTGGCCTCTTCGATGTATCGTCAGCAAGTGTCAGCCGGTGACTGACTGACTTGTCAAATTTTTCCCTTTAAATACCTGTCACTAGGCTCCAGCAGGCAGCCCCAGCAAGTTGTCACATGACACTGTCTCACCTTAACTGACCAGTGAAGGCGCATAGTCTTAGCCAGCGCATTCTCTAAATGACCGTCACCTGTCAGTCAGCGAAGCTGATTCAGTATTGATAAAATACCTCATTGTGATAAACTGGTGGTGACTGAATTGTCCAATTTATTTTGAAGTGTTTCACGAAGACCTTAATTAGGTAACCTTAATTATGAATAAATAAATAAATAAATAAAAAGCAAAAAGGTACATGCAACAGGTTGCTTACATAATTGAGTACAAATATTACCTGTGAAGGAGGGTTAATTGAATGACAATAAATTTGATTGTTGTGAGGAATGGATGAAAAAAAAAACAGATGTTTTAGATTAAAGATTCTTCATCAGAGTGAGTTCAAGTTATGATCCTCACCTGTTTCTTTAGATTATAAATTCTACCCTTGATCAAAATATCAAAAACTAGCACTATGAGGGTCATATTGCTAGTGCATGCATATACAGCTGCGTGCGTGCACACATACATGCGAGTACTGTCCAAATCTCAGACCAATCACATACAGTTAGCTGGCATTCAATTGGCGTATCAAGTTTCAGGCATTTTGGTTGGGTTTTGGATAGAAAATTCACAAAAAAGTCACTTCTATTGATTTTTTAATGGCTTTGCAGGGTGATTGGGGAAATGTAAAGATGTGCACGACCACCCTTGGACGGTTTTGAATGACCATAGAAAGTGCCAGCCCTCTAACTGAAAAATCGTGGATTTGTATAAAGGACACACAGACATTTTGCCATTTATATATATATAGAGATAACTTACCATAGCTGAGAAATAGTCTTTCAAGAATTGCTCTTCCAGTGACTTGGCACTCTTTAGATTGTCAACACAAGAGTTATATTTCTCCAAAATACGTTTTCCTTCTGTCGAGATCCATACATTTAACTGTAGCAATAAAAATTAGAAGAAGTGTTTAATCATAAGATTAAGTTTAAAAACTGCTGAAAAATTACTAATTAGAAATAGTTATAATACAACAGTCATCATCGTTTAACGTCCGCTTTCCATGCTAGCATGGGTTGGACGATTTTGACTGAGGGCTGGCGAACCAGATGGCTGCACCAGGCTCCAATCTTGATCTGGCAGAGTTTCTACAGCTGGATGCCCTTCCTAACGCCAACCACTCCGAGAGTGTAGTGGGTGCTTTTTACGTGCCGCCAGCACGGGGGCCAGTCAGGTGGTACTGGCAACAACCTCGCTCGAATCTTTTTACACATGCCACCGCACAGGTGCCAGTGAAGAGACATTGGTAACGATCACGCTCGAATGGTGCCCTTTTACGTGCTACGGGTATGGAAGCCAGTTGGCTGCTCTATATTATAATATGCTTCCAATAACACCTTATCATTACCACAAGTAATGCTACTATTAATCGTTATGTAATGAAGGAGTAAAAATTAATAGAGGATTGACCAAATCATAACAGTGCTGTACAAAATGATGCCTAAAAGCATTTTGTTATGATACTTTACATTCTGAATTTCAATAATGCTGAGGTCAGCTTTGCCTTTCAGCTTTCCAGAGTAGATAAAATAAAGAACCAATCAGAGCCTGGAGTTATGACATCAGCTAAACCACCCCTTTCACTTTCAACATTGTTGTTCTTGTGTCTAAATTAGAAACAACTACTCAATGGGTAAGCCTCTAGGGGGGTTAATCTATCTGATAGAAAGTGAAGCCAAATCTTCCTCAACTTGTATGATTTCAGGAAGATTTGGTTGCAGTTTCTAGCAGTGTCTTGCAAAGAACTTGCACATGCAAGTGCTACCAGTCAAAAACTCCGAATACCGGAAGCCAGCAAGTGTATGGGGTCATCAGGAGAGAATGTGCACCGTTTCGGGGCCTACTTCTCATAAGACTAAAATTTAAAAAAAAAAGAGCCACACTAGACATAGCTATACAAGATTTTGGATGGTCCTAGACTGTCTTTGGCCATGAATTCTGCTTCATTGGGTCTGCTGGTCTGGGTTCTACAATCATAAGTACAGTAACTATACTGCTACAACATTTTTCAAAGTATTGGATGGAGCATCAGATAGAATACCTGTGTTCTAAGTTCAAATCCTATTAATGTCAAATTTGTATTTCATTCTTTTAGAATCAATCCATCATAACATTTTCCAATTTTAGGTATCGAGAAAGTTCAGAGAATGGAATAAATTACAAAGCAGCATGTAGTTTACTATATCAATGCATACAATTTTTGAAACGGTTAGCAACATAGACCTAAATACAAGAAACTTCCATTCAGTCCAATGGAGATAATAGTGGATTGAAGAAATATTGGTAAAGTGGATGTTATAAATGTAATAATATACATTCATCATCATCATCATCATCATTTAATGTCCGTGTTCCATGCTAGCATGGGTTGGATGGTTCGACTAGGGTCAGGTAAGCCATGGAGGCTGCACCAGACTCCAGTCTGGTTTGGCAATGTTTCTATGGCTTGATGCCCTTCCTAACGCCAACCACTCCGTGAGTGTAGTGGGTGCTTTTTACGTGCTACCGGCACTGGTGCCAGGGGAGGCTGGCAACGGACACAATCGGTTGGTGCTTTTTACATGTCACTGGTACAGAGGCCGGACGAGGCTGGCAAACGGCCACGATCGGTTGGTGCTTTTACATGTCACCGACACAGACGCCAGTCAGGCGGCGCTGGCATCTGCCATGTTCGGACGGTGCTTTGTTAAAGGTTATTAGTACAGCTAGAAGGTGCAACTATTGTTCAATACTTAGCTGCAATAAACTGTAGAAAACATGGTGATGGTTTATACAAACAAGATATTATTATATGATACGAGTGGCTGTGTGGTAAGTAGCTTGCTAACCAACCACATGGTTCTGAGTTCAGTCCCACTGCGTGGCATCTTGGGCAAGTGTCTTCTGCTATAGCCCCGGGCCGACCAATGCCTTGTGAATGGATTTGGTAGACGGAAACTGAAAGAAGCCTGTCATATATATGTATATATATATATATAAGTGTGTGTGTATATGTTTGTGTGTCTGTCCCCCTAGCATTGCTTGACAACCGATGCTGGTGTGTTTACGTCCCCGTCACTTAGCAGTTCGGCAAAAGAGACCGATAGAATAAGTACTGGGCTTACAAAGAATAAGTCCCGGGGTCAATTTGCTCGACTAAAGGTGGTGCTCCAGCATGACCGCAGTCAAATGACTGAAACAAGTAAAAGAGTAAAAGAGAAAAGAGTAAGGAAATAAATAAAGATATTTTAATAATAGAAACTGCTTAGGGATGTTGCAGAGGATTTCTTTGAAAAGTTATTCAGAAACTGTAAAATTTAGTTTTGGAGTAATTTAAAATGTTGCTTTAGAGAGATGAGAAGAAGATTCTTTTTTAGATGATGAAAGAATTTGTCTTTAGGTGATGCAGGAAATTGTTTTGAGTTGATAGAATATGAGAGAAGGGGAAAGAGACGGAGAGGGAAAGAAAAGGGGGGAAGACAGCAGAGTTTGAATGAAATTTACAGCTATTAGATTTTAATTAAAATTTAAAATGAATCATCTCTCTTTATCTCACTTTGGAGATAATAAAGATGAAAATTCTAATGCACCACCAAAGGCAATAAGAGACTTATAGGGGCTGGTTTATACTTAACTCCAGTTTCACAGTGTGGTGCTGTTGGAGAAAACATTGTCAGAGCTCAGGTGCCTATTTGTCATAGCTCTAACGGTTAGGTGTGATTCGAATTTGGACAGGGAGACGTATACTGTATTAAATACACAACAAAATTTATCTACTTGGGTTTGAAGTGGAGACAAGAGTTGATAAGCCAATACAATAACTAGCTGATCATTTTAATGAAACTGAGCATTTTTAAAGGGGGCAGAGAGAGAATGTGTGTGTGTGTAAAATGATTTACAACATGTGTAACAACAGTACTCCAGGTTTATATATATACAGAGTGAGGTGAATAAACTGTCGTCTAAATTATACAAATAAGAAAATAACACCAACATCTCATTTTAACAGAAATATTTACCAAAATTTACATAAAAATATCTTGAAACACCAAAGAGTAAATTTATTCAATAAAATCGCCATTGGCTTCAACCATGGCTTCCAGATGACTTTGGAATCTCCTGCAACTCTTCTGGATAGTCTCCTTGTTTAAGTTGGTGAATGCTGCCATAATCCTTGCCTTCAGTTCATCTTTGGTGTTACAAGGAGTTTTGTTGGTCTCTCACTCAACTGTGCCCCACACATAATAATTAAGGGGGTTGAAGTCTGGGAAGTAGGTGGCCAGGTTTTAGGGGTGATGTGGTTGCAGAAATTGTCTGACAACCACGACTGGGTTCTCCTGCTTGTGTGGCATGGTGCAGAGTCCTGTTGCCAGACATAGGGTCTTCCTGCAGCCACCCTCTTGACGACCCAGGGCAGTACTGCCTTCTCCAGGCACTTGATGTAGGCCTCTGTATTGAGTCTGAGATTGTGTGGGAAGATGAATGGAGGTATAATGTCACCATCACAAGCGATCCTTCCAAACACCATGCTGTTGATTGGATGTTTGATTTTTATCACTCTCGGTACATGTCCACAGATTGCACTGTCCTCAGATTGACACTCAAACACTCTGAAATGTTCATACTGGATCTTCCAGTGTGAATGCCAAGCAGTACAGAATGCCGTTTCCAAATTTCTGGCAGAGTGAATTGTGTCATGGTGCTGTTTTTCTCACAGACAGTGTCCAACTGACCCAATTATACTGTGTAGTCAACAAAATCATGCACGGAATTAAAAATATAAAATGGTGACAATTTACCCATCGTACCCTGTATATATAGAGAGTTTGTTTTCTCCTAGAGTATAGGCTAGAGTTGCAAAACAAGTTTTATCAGGTTTTTATCATCACAGGAAACAAAATCTCAGTGCAGTATGGCGAATTACGTAAAGGGTCAGTTTAACAGTTTATTCTTGCCCTAATTATCATTACTGAGTTCTACTAAGCAGACATATATTTCTGTTGATGCTTCATATGTGAGTAAAGGTAAACTTATTTGCTCCTCTATCATGAATTCACAATCATCATTATCATCATCGTTTAACGTCCATTTTCCATGCTAGCATGGGTTGGATGGTTCGGCCAGGGTCTGGGAAGCCAGGAGTCTGTACCAGGCTCCAGTCTGATCTAGTAGTGTTTCTACAGTTGGATGCCCTTCCTAATGCCAACCACTCCGTGAGTGTAGTGGGTGCTATTTACATGCCACCGGCACAGGTGCCAGGGGAGGCTGGCAACGGCCACGATCGGTTGGTAGTTTTTACATGCCACCGACAAGGAAGCCAGTCAAGGCAGCGCTGGCATCGGCCACATACGGATGGTGCTTTTTAGGTGCCACCAGCACAGGTGCCAGGGTGGGCTGGCAATGGCCACGATGTAGAGAATAATTTGCTGCTTAAGTAAAATAATCAGATCTTTCTTTTTAAGAGAGACATCATTTGTTTACCTTCCAATTATTTCTTCCCATTTAACAGTGAGCTTCAGATTGTGAGAGATTTGGCATCAAGTTTTATAATAGATTTGTTGATTTGTATATGTGTGGATGTGTTGCAAATGTCACCTGTGTTATATGTTAGGTTTAGGTTATTCCTAACATTTCTTATTTTTAAAAAGTCCTGATAGATGTAAGTTGCAAACAATAACAGAAGAATCTTTTGTGAATTGAGAGAGCTTGCTATCATTTGCCATTGAATGACAATCAGTCCAACTGGGAAAATAGGGGTGTTTAGGTTTCACCTTCCCCCACAGCCATTGGCATTGTTGTAGCTGATTTGTTTGTTTGTTGAGCGAAGCAGTCTTCGTCCCAGAGTGGAAGAAGTCCGAAACATGGTCCTTTGCTATTCGTAAGACCCGCAGAAGAGAAAACAGGTCAACCCTCGACACCGAGAGCATCGACGGATGGATGAATGTGCATCCAGGCTCAGCGGTTGCGTAGGAAGTCGGGGACAAGAAACATGAAGAAAGAGTGAGATAAAGTTGGAGCGAAAGAGTACAACAGGGCTCACCACCACCCCCTGCCAGAGCCTCGTGGAGCTTTAGGTGTTGTAGCTGACACTGCAACTGCTGCCACCACCACCACCACCATCACTCCTACTACCACCACCACCACCACCACCACCATCTTACTTGATTTATTCTGGACTTCCACCCTGTTGGTTTTTTTCATTTTGAAAACAAATTATCCCAAGTGCAACACTTTACTCCACTATGAAATAGTTTAGAAAGAATTTATAGAAAAACTTACTTTATTACATTCACTCTCGAAACCTCGAAGTTGAAGTCCTTGTTCAAGTTTATGAAAACGGTTTTCAGCAAGTTTAACTAAATTCTTCATTGAGTTCTGTAATTCTTTGTACATTTTTTTAACTGATACAAGTTCTTCTCTGAAAGGAACAAAAGCAATACATGTTACCTACATATATGTGTGTTTGTGTGCATTTATAAGAAATCATTATTGTTGTCATTAGTGTAAACATTATGGTATTGTTGTTGTTGGCCATAGTTGAGCCGTTGTTGGGCCACCAATAATGCAAGTTTTACCAGTCTCCCATTTGAGGTAATCCAATTGAAGATGATTCAGTGTTTGTTAATCTTATCATACCAACTCATTTATGGTCTTCCTTATTTTCTCCTTCATCGGTTGCCATCACATGATAATTTTTGTCCAATATAATAAGAAAAAACAAACAAGCAAACAAAAATGAATTCAGTATAACCTGATTGCAGGCAGATTAATTAAGAGAAGTTAATTACTGAATGTATCATGTCTAAGTTCCTGAAAAACTGATGCAATGTGAAGATTCACGCCTAATTTAAATGTTACCATATCAACAAACACTGTAGTGTTATGAACCAAAATCTTCAATTGACCTCAAAAGGAAAAAATTCTAAACAATACCAACAGTTTACAGAACAGAAGCTAGACCCTAACAACAAAGAGGGAGAAGAAACTGTTAGTGTGCCAATTCAAAGTGGAAAGATCCACAAGTTGGGGGTAGCGGAGAATAGAGAGAATTGGTAAAAGTAGGCAATATTTTCACCAATGCAAAAAAGGGGAAATGAATGGGGCAAGCAGAACCAGATTTAAACATAAGACAAAGTTACAATTTAAGCTCACAGAATTCATGAGAAAAACCTTAAAATAATTAAAAGGTAATACACATTATCAACTTTTGTGAGACCATCTGGTGTGATTTTAAGAAAAAGGCTCCAAATTTATGTGGCATAGAGTCTAATAAAGTTTAAATCTAGCAGTGAAAGCAAGATACATTTAAAAAAGAACAGGTAAGCAATGGACAAAATTGCAGAAGACTATGAAAGAGATGGTGCCAAAAGATGAACAAATACTGGATCACTATCAACTTGTTGACATCAAGTGGAAAACTTGGAAAACTTGCAATGTTGGTGATCCAACAACAGTTCAAACAATGGCCAACAGCAATACTATATTGTGATTGTGACATCCTTCGGTCATGAATGACCATGGAATTGCACCTAGAAAGTTACCCTCCGAGGTACAAGTCCGGGCAAGGTTGTTTATGGAAGACCAGCAGTCGCCCATGCATACCAGCCTCCCCTCTCCACGCCACTGATGTTATCCAAGGGAAAGGCAAAGGCCGAAACAGCTTGGTACCAGTGATGTCGCAGCTCATTTATTAACGTGCAAGTGGATGAGCACTCCACCAACACGTGTACCCTTAATGTAGTTCTCAGGGAGATTCAGTGTGACACAGAGTGTGACAAGGCTGGCCCCTTTGAAATACAGGTACAACAGAAACAGGAAGAAAGAGGGAGAGAAAGCTGTGGTGAAAGAGTACAGCAGGGTTCATCACCACACCCTGCCGGAGCCTCATGGGGCTTTAGGTGTTTTTACATCCAATAAACACTCACAATGCCCGGTCTGGGAATCGAAACTGCGATCCTACGACTGCGAGTCCGCTGCCCTAACCACTGGGCCATTGCGCCTCCACAGCAATACTATAATGCTTTTACTAATAACAACAATAATGATTTCTTGTATTTGCAGCAAGAACCTAAGATGTTGGAACAAAAAATGGTCAACTAAAAAATGAATAATAATAATAATAATAGAGGGGGATTTACATAGGATAAAAGGGTAAGAAAAATAATAAACAAAAACAAATATCAATCTCAGTAAGGAGGAAAATCACCAGAAGAAAGGATCCTCAAAGTGTAAAAATAACTGCTTAAGGTGGTTGAAGTCACCTCACATGTAACTTCAGATTATTCTGACATAAAAACCAGTGCATTCTCCTCATTCTTGCAGGAATAATAACAAAACTGAATTAATAATATAAAGAGGCATAAAAGGATTGGAATAACAATATTAAGATGTAACAACTTCCAGTTCAAAAGTCTTTGCTTCGTGTCAGATATATTTTGAGGAAGAGAATTTATGAATATAAAATAGGTTGGAAACTTTTAAAGTGGATGTGACATTCATAAAGAAGCAACAAAACCATTCAACCAAAATGAAGGAATATTAAAAATAACAACAGACAAATGTGAAAGATGGAAAGTAATACTAGAGTATTGTTTTCTTAAATAGCTTAGAAAATGGGGTTAAGTGGCTTGGTGGTCGTGGTGATAGACAACTAATCCAAAAGACAAGTGTTCAATGAAACCCACAAGAGATTTTTGAAAACAAAGAACATTTTGTATATCTATTATAATATTATCGCTATTGTTGTATTTAGGAATGGTCATTTTGCCAGTTTAGCCAATAAAAACACACGCACTATATATTTGGTGTTACTTTGCTTCAGCATTATTTATTTTTTACATTAATCTTAATCTTATTTCGGCCAGAGTTCTTTCGTCACACTCCTGTGACCTCATCAGTGGTCCTTTGCTTTCTTCTTTCTTATTTGTGTGTCTCTCCTTACTAACGGTCAGCCATTTTGTATTTTGTATTTTTATTGTATGTGTCTTCATTTGCGCAAAGTAACACCAAATATAAAGTGAGTGTGTTTTTATTGGCTAAACTGGCAAAATGACCATTCCTAAATACAACAATATCTGTTTCAACACATGATTTCACGTAAAAAATCTTGCACAACAAATATATAAACATAATTTTGTGTTGATTTTATAAAGATATTATTTGATTTTATAAAGATATTATTAAATATTTTTTTGCAGTGAATTCTACACTTCAACAATACAACTAATGCTAAATATATTCAATCTTTTTGCTTCCATGTTTCTGTTGAAATACACTGCCTTTGTTATTTTATTTATTTTGAAAATAAGGAAGAATTTATCGAAATAACTGTTGTTATTAAGTTGGTGTTTGAAACACAAATTAACATGGAATCTTGATGGAAAGTTCTATCATAGAATTAGGAACAGTTTCAGGTAAGTTGATCAAAAGAGAGCAATGAGAATTTGGTGTAACTGAAAACCCTCCTCAAGTGAAAAATAAAAGGTACCACTTACTTGCAGCTCTCTATAGATTTTAGATAAGGGGCTTCTTCTTGTAGCTGATGAATGATGGAATGGCCGTCTTGTAGCAGCATCAATTGAGGGGCATCTAATATAGACTGCATTTGTTGCTCATGTTCCCATAAGAACTGACTTGTTTCATCATAAGTGGAAGGAATGCGGTCATAGACGGTCAGTTGTTTCAGAGTGTCTTGGAGGTATTGGTCGACGAGCTGACAATCATTAACAAATGGTTCCAGTTTCTGAAAACAATAAAGTAGATGCCATAAAAGTCTATGCATAACATTGTAACCAAGGATTTTGATATTTGAGCCTAAATTTTCTTTAAAAAAACACATAACATACTGTGTTGCACATCTGCTTTAAGAGTAGCATCATTTTGCGGTTGAGCACTGGTGTAAAAAAAAAAAAAAGGCTTTCCATCCTCTAAAATTGCTGGCCCTGAGCCAAAATATGAAACCAATATAATAATTATTATTATTATAAGGCGGCAAGCTGGCAGAACCGTTAACACCCGGGTAAAATGTTTTAAGATGGTGAGTTGGCAGAAACGTTAGCACGCCGGACGAAGTGCTTAGCGGTATTTCATCTGCCGCTACGTTCTGGGTTCAAATTCCGCCGAGGTTGACTTTGCCTTCCATCCTTTCGGGATCGATTAAATAAGTACCAGTTACGCACTGGGGTCGATGTAATCGACTTAATCCGTCTGCCTGTCCTTGTTTGTCCCCTTTGCGTTTAGCCCATTGTGGGTAATAAAGAAATAGGTATTTCGTCTGTCTTTACGTTCTGAATTCAAATTCCGCATGAGGTCAACTTTGCCTTTCATCCTTTCAGGGTCGATAAATTAAATACCAGTTGCATACTGGGGCCGTTAAACGGATGATGGTGATGATATATATATATATATAATTTAGTACATTTCCCCTTTATGAATGAGTCTGCTGATTACTTCAAAGCATTGATAGGTCAGTTTTGAATGGTCTCTGTGATAAGTAATTTGTGCTGCTTGTCTGATTCTGGGTGAAGTCAGTACATTTAGAGGTAGTAGAAGATAAAATATGCAATTCAAATTTTCTTCTTGGTTTTTTTCATTATTTGTTCTCTTGAATTATGATTTATTTTCCACTAATCTTCTCACTTGGATTCCAGTTTGGACATCACTCATTCTCTGACAGCAGAGTTGCACTGCCTACAATTTCTGATTGGCTGGTTATTCTCCCTCCCCCCCACTTCTGTATAGTGAACAGTTAAAATAATAATAATGAAATTATTATATACAGTGCTCAGGTGCACCACAACTTGTCAAAAGTGCATATAAAGTATATGCAGTAATGTACAAATGTCTGGAAAGCAAACAGTGTATGAGTCAGATACATGCTTGCGTGTGTATGGAGGGGAGAAAATCAGGTGTAGTGTTGGTGAATCTCAGGAAGCATGGAAGTTTTGAAGGATGCAGTGCTCCGACAACAAAGAACTGATGCCAGCAGTTTGTTCCATGCTTCAGCAAGTTGGTATTCTTGCTTTGAGCGTTCATATGTTGTTGAACTTGCTGGTCTAACAATGTAATCATTACCATTTAATGTTCATATTTGATGTTGTCAAGGGTTGGAAAAAAGTAAGCACTTAGGTTTTCCAAGTGGTCACCATCTAAGTTCTAACTAGGCTCAACATTGTGTAATTTTAGTGATTGATCAGGAACTGGTGCATTCCATGGGATAAAGCTATAAGCCTCTCTAATGCTGATCTGCATAGGGTTGCCTGATGATTTGGAGATTATTCATCATCATCGTTTAACATCCGCTTTCCATGCTAGCATGGGTTGGACGATTTTGACTGAGGGCTGGTGAACCAGATGGCTGCACCAGGCTCCAATCTTGATCTGGCAGAGTTTCTACAGCTGGATGCCCTTTCTAACACCAACCACTCTGAGAGTGTAGTGGGTGCTTTTTACATGTCACCGGCACAGGGGCCAGCCAGGCGGTACTGGCAACGACCCCGCTCGAATCTTTTACACATGCCACCAGCACAGGTACCAGTAAAGCAACGTTGGTAATGATCACGCTCGAATGGTGACCTTTTATGTGCCACCGGCACGGAAGCCAGTTGGCTGCTCTGGCAATGGACACACTCGGATGGTGCTCTTGGCACCTTACTAGCACAGGCACAAGTGCCAGTAAGGCGACGCTGGTAACTATAACGATAATATATTGTATAATCTTATGGATGTTGCATGTCTTACATTACTGAATATATGATGTTACATCATAATAAAATCCAATGAAATAATGTAGTAAGACTGTATAACTCCTTCATACATCTTTTTATTATTACACACACACACACACGAGTAAATATATTCATAAATGCATATTTATGTATGTGCATTTATGAATATAATTACATACATATATATATGTGTGTATATGTATTCTGTGCATATTTATATATGTGTATGTGTACATACACATACAGAGAAACAAACCCACACATAACTAATTCACTCAGCTATGCAAACCCGCACACAACTGATTCACATACATATGCACTCACTCAGACACCCACTATACATGTATCAATTTGATCTCGTTTTAAGATTCACTGATGCATTAACATTGTCTGGTTTTATAATCAATACACAAACAGATTTCTGTAAATATTTTCTTGCACTTACTTTCCCCATGGGAGAGATGAGGTACATTATCGAAATTTGGATATTTTGACATAAATTGTTGAAGTTAGTATTTTACACATGTGGATCCTCTGAATGCTAACTAACCAAGTATGAAGTTATGCCATGCACACCCCACACACCCCTGCATGCAATACATAACATCACGCTTTGTAGACAGGATGACCTTCAAGCACCACATGGATCAGGGTTGAAGGGTTTCCAGCTGATCAACCCTTCCCCGTCATCCAGTTTAACCACTGCTACTGGACTTGGAGCAGGAAGCAGAGATGCTCATTGCCCAAGCCACAGATGGCCTTCGCATGATTCTGTTGAGGATGGACCATGTGTTGCAACCACAAGGGCCACACACTTGGCCACCCACCTTCAGCAGTGACATCACTAGTATTGGTGCCATACTGGAGTTGGTTAGGGTAGTTGCAGTGGGCTGCTGGTTGTCTCAGATATATATTTCTTTACTACCCACAAGGGGCTACACACAAAGAGGACAAACAAGGACAAATGGATTAAGTCGATTACATCGACCCCAGTGTGTAACTGGTACTTAATTTATCGACCACAAAAGGATGAAAGGCAAAGTCGACCTTGGCGGAATTTGAACTCAGAACGTAACGGCAGATGAAATATGGCTACACATTTCGCCCAGCATGCTAACGTTTCTGCCAGCTCGCCGCCCTGGTTGTCTCAGATATAATTGAAATCTGCCTTGTTTGTACCATTCCACATGGCTGTGATGGTTTGATATTGGAGTTTCCTTCTCCTAGATGGACCGGTTTTTATGCTGATGTGCTCCACCTCTTCAAAAGCACATGTTAGTTAAGACTTGGGAACAATAGTGACTAAGAAGTGGTTCTACACTCCTCAAGGCCCAGGAACTCCCACACCAACTCCCCACTACTGGATGCAGTTTAAAGTTTTATCAAGGACAGTACATTATGGTACAGCATTGCCTTACTGGCACCTGCGCCAGTGGCATGTGTAGAAGATTCAAGCGAGGTCGTTGCCAGTGCCGCCAGACTGGCCCCGTGCCGGTGGCACGTAAAAAGCACCCACTACACTCTCGGAGTGGTTGACATTAGGAAGGGCATCCAGCTGTAGAAACTCTGCCAGATCAAGATTGAAGCCTGGTGCAGCCATTTGGTTGGCCAGCCCTCAGTCAAAATCGTCCAACCCATGCTAGCATGGAAAGCAGATGTTAAATGATGATGATGATGATGAGAGCATGGTACCTGTTGAATTGAGCAGCAAGAAGCATAATTCTAAGTGATTTTGCTGAGGTCAACTCTGTCTTTCACCTTTCCAAAGACAATATAATAAAGTACCAGTCAAATAATGGGTTTGATATAATTGAATCTAACCTCTGATATCTGAGGTTTTTGTGTCTAAGTTAGAAATCAATGAAAGTGTTTAGTCAAATAAGTTAAATCCAGTACTTATTTTGAGTATGGTACTTTTTGCTACCAATCTCTTTTTGCTGAACTACTAAATTGCAAGGATGTAAACAAACCGACACTGGCAGTTAAAAGGAGGTCTGGGAACAAACACAAAGATGCATACACACATACATATGACAAGAAGCTCCCCACACACCTAATACCACGTGATTGCAAAGTGAACATCTCAGCCACACAGTCAGGCCTGTCCTGTTTGATTTTCTTTAAGAAGCTCTGAACGAAACTGAGTTGTTCAATCAGCCACAGCAGATTACTGGTACTTATTTTATCAACCTGATTAAAATGAAAAAATCTTTTCAAATTTAGCTTTTAGAAATTTGAAAAGATTTTGCATACAGTTTGAGGAAATGGCATGACTAAGAAGATATAGTATTTGTCTACAAACATATAAGTTTAGGGTTATATTTGTTGTAGGTATTTCATTTTGTCTGTATATAGAAAATTTAATTCTGCACTGTCTCTCTTTAGCTTTTTCTTTTAGAAGTAGGTGACAGGCTCTTCTCAGAAAGTGATCTGTCATTCAGTGTGACATAAAGAAACTGAAATTAAGTGCTTCAAATGCTATTGTAGTAAGTTACAGTCTATCGCAAGCATTCAGGTTAGGTCTTTGTCTAAAGATAAATATCTTCTTTCTTTCTTGGAAGCCCTGAAAAATGTCATAAATTTCTTGTTCATATCTGGTTAACACATGTAAAAAAATAAAAATAGATAAAATAAAAAAAGTTACACTAGCTACCTTTAATGATATACCAAAACAATTGGGATGAAATTTTTAAAGACATTATGGAGATCAGAGAAATTATGCTGCATTAAAACAACAATTCTGTAAGAATATAAATCCAAACCAGATGATTGTAGATAACATATTAGAGTAGTAAAAATGGGAAATCACTGCCACAACTCTATAAAGCAACACATAGAATAGTCAAAGTCCCTTTGTTTTTCATTTCCCCAGGGTTAATAAGTAAATGAGGTCAAGAGACACCAATGCTGTAAGTCATTGCAAATAACTACTTCCAGATCAGAATCTAACTTACTATCATAAAATTAAATATAATAAACTGGAAAGACCATGAGTGACATTTAACGAGTCAACAAGGATTTGAAGGTTGTATATAATAAAATGTCATTATATCAAAAGCAAATGTTAAGATTTTCTGTAAGCATTAATCTCTCTTTCTCTTAATCTCTCTCTCTCTCTCTCTCTCCTCTTTCTCTCTCTCTCTATATCTATATATATATATATATACATACACATACATATATATATATGCATGTATGAATTATATATCTTATATATGTATATCAATCTATATATACATATATGTATATATCTCTGTGCGTGGATGTTTGTGTTATATATCATATATGTACACCTATCAATCTATCATTGTGTGTGTGTGTGTGTGTGTGTGTGTGTGTGTGTGTGTAAAAGCACAAACACAAGGTGGATACAGAAAGGCTGAGATTGATAGACACAGGAAAGTGGAAGGAAGGAAGGAAGAGTGATTTGTACTAATTTTGATTTTCTTTTTCATCTAAACGCTGAATATGATTTAATATTATTAAATAATAACGAAGCAGTCATAGCTACAAAAAACAAAAAAAAGAAGACAAGTCTTGTATGTTTTTAATTACTGACGATAAAGTCAATAACAGTTTCTGTTTACATGCAAAAATTGTTAATGTGATGGATTGAGTGATTTTTAGTAGTTTACAAATCTCTTCCCTTTAATCCAAATGACAATGAGGACATTGTAAGAAAGTGAATTTTGCAGTAATTATTCATCATCATCATCATCATCGTTTAACGTCTGCTTTCCATGCTAGCATGGGTTGGACGTGTAACTGAGTCCTGGCAAACCAGTTGGCTGCACCAGGCTCCAATCTTGATCTGGCAGAGTTTCTACAGCTGGATGCCCTTCCTAACGCCAACCACTCCGAGAGTGTAGTGGGTGCTTTTTACGTGTCACCTGCATGGAGGCCAGTCAGGCGGTACTGGCAATGACCTCACTCGAATCTTTTACACATGCCACCGGCGCGGGTGCCAGTAAGTTGATGCTGGTAACGATCAGGCAATGTTGGTAACGATCAGCGATGCTGGTGAGCAACTAAATTACTGTCGGCAAAACTAGTGCAAAACTTTAAGAGGGTAAGTTCCACATGGATTTGTACATTAGCAGTCTCTGTCAGACATACCATGGCATCCGTATTTAGAGCCATCGCTATCATCATAATAATCAATAACAAACATTATCATCAATAATCAACAATACATTTCTGATAAAAATGTTTACAAACCTTGGAATAAAAGAAAATATAAAACTGACTTGGGCAAAATTTCAATTTAGATATAAAAACCATCTAAACCAGCATTTTTTTATGGTCAGTGCCAATTCTATTACTCTAAGACAAGTTAGATATTGATCAGAGTAGAAAGAGAGTAGCAATTGAATTATTTGATCTGAAAGACTGATTTATGTGGGAATCAAAATATTTATAAACAATCATAAAAAAAGATGCATACAACCAAATGTATACACAACCATTTATATATATAAATCTCTCTCTATATATATCCATTTTCCATGCAGGCATGTATTGGAAAGTGATTTTTTTTTAAAGCAGTGCCTTATGGTTGGATGCCCTTTCTATCACCAACCCTTTTAATCACCTAAACATTTGTTTGTAAGGATCTGTAAATGTTTATAGCTGCTATGAGTATTTGCATATTTTAGATTTATATATTAATGCTTATATATGTGAGTACATATATATTCCCATGTGTATACACAAATATATATTGATAGGTGTATTCTAAAGACTGTATCTATATTTCCATTATATAATAACATAGGTGGAGGCGCAATGGCCTAGTGGTTAGGGCAGCGGACTTGTGGTTGGAGGATCACGGTTTCGATTCCCAGACCGGGAGTTGTGTGTGTTTATTGAGCGAAAACACCTAAAAGCTCCACGAGGCTCCGGCAGGGGGTGGTGATCCCTGCTGTACTCTTTCACCACTCTTTCTTCTGTTAGCCTGCTCATTTAGCCAGCGGGGTGGCGTCATTCAAAGGCTAAAACAATGCGAACGCATTGTGACCAGCGATGTGTAACAACATCTGATGGTCTGGTCGGTCACGTGATAATAACATAGTATCTTATTCATTAACATGATTTAATATGTCCAAAACATTCAAATTCCGCTGAGGTTGACTTTGCCTTTCATCTTTTCGGGGTCGATAAATTAAGTACCAGTTACACACTGGGGTCGATATAATCGACTTAATACCTATGTCTGTCCTTGTTTGTGCCCTCAATGTTTAGCCCCTTGTGGGTAATAAAGAAATAGGTATATATTTTTTGAATCAAAATATGTTACTTTTTATGGTTTTGCTGTAGTTTGTGATAGAAAGGGCATCCAGCCATAGAAACGAAACTAGAAATGAAATGCAAGAGCAAGACATGGCTCTCAAACCTGTTTATGAAAGCAATAGCTCCAAATAAGAAGTGACTTGAACTGTGACAATCTATCCAGCTATTGCCAGCAAGATAATCATCATCATCATCGTTTAATGTCCACTTTCCATGCTGGCATGGGTTGGACAGTTTGACTGGGGTCTGGGAAGCCAGGAGGCTGCACCAGGCCCAGTCTGATCTGGCAGTGTTTCTACAGCTGGATGCCCTTCCTAACGCCAACCACTCCGTGAGTGTAGTGGGTGCTTTTTACATGCCACCGGCACAGGTGCCGGGGGAGGCTGGCAACAGCCACGATCGGTTGGTGCTTTTACGTGCCACCGGCACGGAGGCCAGTTGAGGCGGCGCTGGCAACGGCCACGTTCGGATGGTTCTTTTATGTACCACCGGCACTGGTATCACAACTGATGTTGATGATGATGACACTAATGATACACAGATTACAGTTTTATTGAACAAATCATGTTAATCAATGGATGTTTTGATGCTAATTGAACAGATTTTTGCTATTGTCTACAAATACCAATTCCAAGTTATATAATGACAAGTGACAGACACATTAGCACATGATGCCCACTATATTTTCACATTATTATGCAGATCATCACTGTTTTCACAAGATTTTACTGTTTAACCATTTAATTACCATATTCCTGTTGAAATACATTGTGTTTGTTTCAAAAAAATTTTGAAATTACCTTTTTATTAATGAAGTGGTGTTTGGAACATAAAACGGAATTTTTAATGAAGGATTTTAATTTAGATCACTTCAAATCATGAAATTTGTATTGCAAATCCAGAGCAGTCTCTCAAGGGGTTGGTATCAAAAGGGTTAAAACCAACAGATGTATGGTGGGCTGTAAACAGACACACCAGATGACCACCTACATACACACCGTCTTTGATACAACTAATACTTCCATCAAGTCAATTAAACCTACGTAGAACTTCCTTTTAATTTTATTACAGTCATGAACCAAATGTTGTTGTTGTACAGCTTTGTGTCAGCTTTGACTGAATAAGATTCTGGCCAAAGGCTTTCAATAATGATCTGTGGCCGTTGCCAGCACCGCCTCGACTGGCTTCTGTGCCGGTAGCACATAAAAAGCACCATCCGAACGTGGCCGATGCCAGCGCCGCCCCGACTGGCTTCTGTGCCGGTAGCACATAAAAAGCACCGTCCGAACGTGGCCGATGCCAGCACTGCCTCGACTGGCTCCAGTGCTGGTGGCACATAAAAAGCACCATCCGAATGTGGCCGTTGCCAGCGCTGCCTTGGCTGGCTTCCGTGCCGGTGGCACGTTAAAAGCTCCAACCTATCGTGGCCGATGCTGGAGCCCCTGGCACCTGTGCAGGTGACACGTAAAAAGCACCTACTACACTTGCGGAGTGGTTGGCATTAGGAAGGGCATCCAGCTGTAGAAACTCTGCCAGATCAGACTGGAGCCTGGTGCAGCCCCTGGCTTCCCAGACCCCGGTCGAACCGTCCAACCTGTGCTAGCGCGGAAAACAGACGTTAAACGATGATGATGATATATATCAGTGTATCATTTTTTTTTTTATTTAAGATGGTTGGGTGAATAATTTTCACATATACAAATGAAAATGGTTGCAACACATTAGATCAAAGTTTGTTATTTACCAAGAAATTGACTGATAGCTACTCTGTACTATGCATGATTCAGCCACAACATAGATGCTGTTGTTTTTTTCTTTCAGACAAAAACAACAGCATCATGCCTTTCGAAAGCATATATATATATGTTAAGTCTGATACACAGATAATGTCTTTATTTTAAAAATCATAACCAATGAATAATTTTCACATTATGTTCTTTAAACAACTACCAATCTACTTAAATTATAAATAAAAGTAACAACACTTTTAACCCTTGTGTTACTGTATTTATTTTGAGGTGCCCTGTGTTTCTTTCAATTACTTTAACTATAACAAAGAATTTAGTAAAATAACTTAGTTATCATTCCGCTAGTGTTAGGAACATAAATTGTGACTAAAGTTTGGTGGAAGATTTTAATTCAAAACTTATGAAAACAAGACCTTTGTACTACAGAGCCAGAGCCGGTTTCAGCCGGGTTGGTAATGAAAGGGTTAAAGATAAGTGACTATCAGAAAGAGATCTATTTGTGAATAAACTGAAGCACAGTGAATAAAAAGTTAATGATAACTCATTACTCATTTACTTGCTTCAGTCATTTGACTGCGGCCATGCTGGAGCACCGCCTTTAGTCGAGCAAATCGACCCCGGGACTTATTCTTTGTAAGCCCAGTACTTATTCTATCGGTCTCTTTGGCCAAACCGCTAAGTGACGGGGACATAAACACACCAGCATTGGTTGTCAAGCAATGCTAGGGGGACAAACACAAACACACACACACACACATATATACATATATATGACAGGCTTCTTTCAGTTTCCGCCTACCAAATCCACTCACAAGGCATTGGTCGGCCCGGGGCTATAGCAGAAGACACTTGCCCAAGATGCCACACAGTAGGACTGAACCCGGAACCATGTGGTTGGTTAGCAAGCTACTTACCACACAGCCACTCAACTTATAATAGTTGAAAAAAAAACCCCAACAATTTAAACTTAAGTATTCTTAGGCAAGATACATTTCCTTACTTTCTTCAGTCAATTTAATCTACATGAGATATGGTTATGGAGCAAGATGTCTCTAAGTTGTACACTCAAATCAAATCTAGAAACATATTATGAAACAAACTTCTTCACTGCATGGGCACAGAATACGAGACACTTATGAAATGATTTTAGAGATAGAAGAGAGTTCTTATTAGAAGATAAAAGTATCTCTTATTCACTTAACATAAAAAAGCCAGCACTTAGTAGCTAAGTACTAGTCCTCGAAAACACTTGAGCTTAAGAGACATTTATATTTACAAATTTTCAATTGTTAAAAGCAAAGAGTTTGGAAATTTAGAATAAATGTTCAAAAGTTTAAAATAAGGGTACTAATTAAATAATGAAAAAGATAATCAAAGGAAAGTGCTAATAAGTATTTTGTTTCACACCTTATATTACAATGTAGCCTAACTCTACATTACCTGCAATGCTAGTAGGGTGCCAAGAGCACAATCCGAGTGTGATCGTTGCCAGAGCAACTATCTGGCCTCCATGCTGGTGGCACGTAAAAGACACCATCTGAGTGTGATCATTACCAGCATTGCCTTACTGGCACTTGTGCCGGTGGCATGTGTAAAAAGATTCGAGCGAGGTCGTTTCCAATACCACCTGACTGGCCCCCGTGCCAGTGGCACGTAAAAGCATCCACTACATTCTCAGAGTGGTTGGCATTAGGAAGGGCATCCAGCTGTAGAAACACTGCCAGATCAAGATTGAAACCTGGTGCAGCCATCTGGTTCGCCAGCCCTCAGTCAAACCATCCAACCCATGCTAGCATGGAAAGCGGACGTAAAACGATGATGATGATGGTAAATAATAAAAAAAAAAACCTTCACAAGTTACAAGAGCTTATCATGTAAATGTTTAGTTCCATATTCAGAAGCATTAAACGAATCAAAGACAACATCCCATCAGAGATAGAATTTGGAGTCTGCCACTGGTAACATTCTCAAAATAAAATATCCGTTGTGTATTTGTTTAACTCATGGTGCACTGGTGCAAGCAGAATTAAATGTCCCAGTAAAACAAATAAAACACCAACTCTCATCAAACCTATTCGTTATCTTATTAATTAAGCCTTTTTGCATCTACTTCAAGTGATATTTTGAACTTAAATATTATATAGACAGATGTGCATATGCATGGGTGTATATTTCAGTTTGAAATGTATTTTTATATCAACATTAAACAGACTTACTCGACGAAATCGAAGCCAGCTGTCATGGTGGTACTCCAACTGACCGTCAAAAGCACTTGGTAGTTGGTCTACACCAATGTAGGACTGTAAGACATCAGGAGACTGCAACACCTCAATCTAAAAAGAAAAAATATTAAGAGGATTTAATTCAAAGATGCTTGTTGCATTGCATGTGTGTATGTGAGAGAGAGGGGGGGAGAAAGAAAGAGAGAGAGAGAAAGAAAGAGAGAGAGATAGAGGGAGAGACAAGAGAGAGAGAAAGAAAGAGAGAGAGATAGAGGGAGAGACAAGAGAGAGAGAAGAGAGAGAGAAGAGAAAGAGAAAAGAGAGAGAAAGAGAGAGAAGAGAAAGAAAGAGAGAGAGGAGAGAGAGAAAAAAGAGGAAGAGAGAGAGAGAGCGAGTAAAGAGAGAGAAAGAGAGAGAGAAGAGAGAGAAAGAGAGAGAAGAAGAGAGAGAGAGAAAGAGAGAGTGAGAGAGAAAAGAGAGAGAGAGATAGATAGAGAGAGAAGAAGAGAGAGTGAGAGAGAGAGAGAGAGAGTCTCTGTGTATGTACATGTAAGATAAATATTAAATGGAGGAGGCCAACGGACTGTAGCTATGTTGGGGAACCATTTTAAAAAGTTTCAGTCAATTATGCCAATCTTATACTTTTAATCAGGTACGTACTAAGCCTTAGTAAAGAACTTAGTAGAAGGCAGGCAAGATAAATTTAGCATGATAAGCATTTTGGTAAGTTAAGAAGGACCTCTTCCTCAAGATGAAGATAAAAGTTGTAATTTGAAGGAAAATATAAGTTACAGCAAAGACATTATGTAACACACACATCAAAGTATTTTAAAGAAAAATGTCCTACATCATAATTGAACAATCCACATCATCATTTATTACAAGATGCTGTGGATATGATGCTGAGAATTAGTCTTCTTCTTATCATTCAGCAAACATTGCCTGTTAGCAGAAATAGTATCTGCATCTAACAGCAAGGAAGAGAAAACAATTGGTGATGCTAGTCTTCATTATCATCATCATCATCATCATTGTTTAACGTCTGCTTTCCATGCTGGCATGGGTTGGACGGTTTGACTGAGGGCTGGCGAACCAGATGGCTGCACCAGGCTCCAATCTTGATCTGGCAGAGTTTCTACAGCTGGATGCCCTTCCTAATGCCAACCATTCCGAGAGTGTAGTGGGTGCTTTTACGTGCCACCAGCACGGGGCCAGTCAGGCGGTACTGGCAACGACCTCACTCGAATCTTTTTACACATGCCACCAGCACAGGTGCCAGTAAGGCGATGCTGGTAACGATCACGCTCGAATGGTGCCTCCTACATGCCACTGGCACGGAAGCCAGTTAGCCGCTCTGGCAACGATCACGTTCAGATGGTGCTCTTAGCACCCTACTAGCACAGGGCACAAGTGCCAGTAAGGCGAAGCTGGTAATGATCACACTCGAATGGTGCCTTTTATGTTCCACTGGCACAGAAGCCGGTTAGCCGCTCTGTCAACGATCATGCTCGTATGGTGCTCGTGCCCGTTATCGAATTTCACTTTGATTTTGATTTTGATCTCACTTGCCTCAACAGGTCTTCGCAAGCAGAGTTTAGTGTCCAAAGAAAGAAAAGGTACGCACAAGTGGGCTGGTTACACCTCTAGCACAGGCCACGAAGTTATGGTTTTGTGGGTTCTAAAGTATGCAATGATACACTGATGTGCTATGATATATAGCTCAATGTGTTGCAAAAACATGTTTTTATTTTAATTATGCATAGACCAGTTAAAGGTTGGATGAAAGAAAGAAATCTTATGAGGTCTAAGGTAAAAAGAGCAGCTGAAATCTGTTCTGAATGGTGATGAATCATCAAATCCTTATTTCCAAATAGGAAGAAGAGGTTTGAATAAATAATAAGCTAGTCTAAAAGCTGCTGAAAGATAATGTTACCATTTCCTATAGTAGTAAGCTTCTTAATCTGTGGTAGATATTCACATTTATGTGGACTGGTCATATGTGAATTAATGGCACGTTAAGCACACCATTCAAGCGTGATTGTTACCGTGTCACCTTACTAGCACTTGTGCTGGTGGCACATGAAATATTCGAGCGAGGTCGTCGCCAGTGCTGCTGGACTGGCTCCTGTGCAGGTGGCACATAAAAAGCACCATTTGGGCGTGACTGTTGCCAGTACCGCCTGACTGGCCATCATGCCGGTGGCACGTAAAAGCACCCACTACACTCTCAGAGTGGTTGGTGTTAGGAAGGGCATCCAGCTGTAGAAATTCTGCCAGATCAGATTGGAGTCTGGTTCGCCAGACCTAAGCCAAACTGTCCAACCCATGCTAGCATGGAAAGTGGATGTTAAATGATGATGGTTATGATGCTAGTGACAAAATTTGAACTAATACCCACTATCTCACTTTGTTCTTTGGTTATCTATTGTCTTGGCAATCCGTACTCCAAAAGATGAGACAATATCCATAAATGCATGCACATGTTGAAAACAAATGCATGGATAATTATCCATAATATATAATTGCAGATGGGGCAGAGGATTTTAAGTGAGAGATCCACTATCAGCCATTTAACTTGTGAAAACCAAAAATATATATGTTAGATAATAATAACATTTGCATAGGGATGATAAATGTGTGTGTGTGTGCGTGCGTGCGTGCGCAGATCTAAACCCCTTGAATCCATACATGATACAGGGTGGGGGTGTTAAAATATACATGTTCTAGTATAAAAGTTAAGGCAATAAATGGAAATATAAAAAACTCAAGCAACAAATATTCCTCTTACCTTAAGGGGTCCTTGGGCATCATAAAGTGGTGAACCAAAAATTAATGTTTGATCTAACTGGTTGGCTAGGATATAAATTGATCTGAACCCCTGTTCATTGTTTGACTGAAAGAGCAAAAAAAAGAAAAAGAACATGAAATATCAATAGAGCAAAATGTTGTTCAGTTATAAATTCAACCAAAGTGGAACTGTTAAAAACCACTGGAGGACCAGATTGAATGTGTCACAGTATTTAGTCTTATTGGTCTACATTCAAAGTTGTAGTCCTACCATGACATTAAAAGAAGTACTTTTTTTTTGGCATCTAAAAATGATGACAGTTAATATTGACACAAGGTTGGAAATTTGTATTGGAGGTGATCGTTACCAGCGTCGCCTTACTGTCACTTGAGCCCCGTGCAAGTAGGGTATTAAGAGCACCATCTGAGTGTGATAGTTGCCAGATCGGCTATCTGGCCTCTACATATGAAAAATTTTTCAACATCATCCACATGAATTGTTTATTTTCTTACTCTCTTTACTCTTGTTTCAGTCATTTGACTGTGGCCATGCTGGAGCACTGCCTTTAATCGAGCAACTTGACCCCGGGACTTATTCTATCAGTCTATTTTGCTGAACAGCTAAGTAACGGGGACATAAACACACCAGCATCGGTTGTCAAGCAATGCTAGGGGGACAAACACACACACGCATATATATATATATATATATATATATATACGACGGGCTTCTTTCAGTTTCCGTCTACCAAATCCACTCACAAGGCTTTGGTTAGCCCGAGGCTATAGTAGGAGACACTTGCCCATGGTGCCACACAGTGGGACCTTGGGCAAGTGTCTTCTTGTGAAAAAAAATTTTTTTTCACAGTTGCCCACATGAATTGTTTATATCCTTGTTGCCACTGTTATAACATGGATCCTCATCTACTTGTATGTTGTCGTTGGCACTGTAATATTCTTGTTGCCACTTTTATGTTGTGGCAGTATTCCGCATGTCTTTATCATTGACTTGTCTATTGTGCTATCGTTGATAGCTCTGCAAGACAACGACTTTGAAACGTCTACCTTGACGGTAACTTGAACTCGTATATATCACATAACTGACACTGACTCCAACTGAGAACTCCTACAATGACTCTACTACTACTACTGTCTTTATAGTGGCCCTCATACCTACTTCTTTACTACCCACAAGGGGCTAAACACAGAGAGGACAAACAAGGACAGGCAAACGGATTAAGTCGATTATATCAACTCCAGTGTGTAACTGGTACTTAATTTGTCGACCCCAAAAGGATGAAAGGCAAAGTCGACCTCGGCGGAATTTGAACTCAGAATATAACGGCAGACGAAATACTGCTAAGCATTTCGCCCGGCGTGCTAACGTTTCTGCCAGTTCGCCGCCTTATAGTGGCCCTCATACCACTTTGTCACGTGGGAAGGAGTGTACCATTTTCACTACAACACAGATAAAGAACTTTTGAATTTAATGTAATCTATGACTGCATCTCCAACCCAAAAGATTTTGTTGGGATAAGAACTGAAGGGGAGCTCCTTTCACTCCTAAATTTAAAACACAACCTGAAAAAGGATTATGTAACCAATCAATAACTTTCTTATTGGTTTATTTCATTGATTCCTTAGAAAGGAGTGAGAGGTGATTGGATTGAAGTCTCACTCAAATAGGTTGTCATGGGAATTATTGATCTTTTTTTTTTCCCTTTGGTGAAGCACTGTGTTTATTCTATTTTATGGAGTATTTCAGTGTCTTCATTCATAAGTGCTTCTAATTCTGTTCTCCACCTCTTTTGATTCAAGTGAAATTGCTTGAAGGCTAAACAAGATTACTCACAAAGAAGTTGGTGAAAAAATCATTCTTCAAAACAGTCTTTCATCAAACAGTTCAGGTGTAAAAAATTTTAAAGGACAATATAAATTAATTTAGTGCCGCTATATTTTGAATTTTCTTCTTTCTCTTCACAATCTGTCGTGCAACTGGATATTTGTATAAATTAGAACATTGTCAATTCAACGTTATTTGATTTTAGTTTGGTAATTCATATGACTGTCACAAGAGAACAATGGTTAACCCTTTCGATACCAACCCGGCTGAAACCGCCTCTGGTTCTGTAGTACAAACGTCTTGTTTTCATAAGTTTTGAATTAAAATCTTCCACTAATCCTTAATCATAATTTTTGTTCCTAACACTAGCTTAATGATAACGAAGTTATTTTACTAAATTCTTTGTTATATTTAAAATTAATTGAAAGAAACACAGAGCATCTCAAAATAAATACAGTAACGAAAGGGTTAAATAAATTGCATTTTTATGCACCTCAATTCAGACAGTAGTTGATTTTGGCTTTGTTTATTTGATCATGGTTAATGGATAATAAAACAAATGGTTTAAACCAGGTAGACTACAGGTAAAGCACAGTCACTTTCACAGTGATCGTTAGGGATATGGCAAATGAAAGATGGAAAGTTACATTGCGGAACAGTCATTTTAACAAGTTTTCAGTTGTTGAGTGTCCCACCCTAGAAGAATTGATGTTAGATGTGTTGAAACAATTGTCGTGATTAATAATAAATTCTCGTATATGCCATCTTCTATTTGCCATATATCATCATCATCGTTTAACGATATATATATATATATATATGTATATGTATATATATATATATATATATATAATAATAATAATAATTTGAGGGAATATTAATCCTAACTTACAGGGAAAAATTCAATTTAGAAATACTAAATCAAATTTCACAAAATATAATATATACATTTTTATTATTATTTTGCAATTTACTTAATCATCGGTATATTATTGTTTTTTTTAATTTTTAATATTTCTATTATATGTAATTTTCTAGATGGTGTAATTTAATTGTTCATTTTGAATTGATAAAAGGTGTTTTTTTTCTAATTTTTATACATATATATATATATATGGCCTCCGTGCCGGTGGCACGTAAAAAGCACCATCCGACCGTGGCCGTTTGCCAGCCTCGTCTGGCACTTGTGCCGGTGGCACGTAAAAAGCACCCACTACACTCACGGAGTGGTTGGCGTTAGGAAGGGCATCCAGCCGTAGAAACATTGCCAGATCAGACTGGGCCTGGTGCAGCCTTCTGGCTTCCCAGACCCCAGTTGCACCGTCCAACCCATGCCAGCATGGAAAGCGGACGCTAAACGATGATGATGATGATATATATATATACAGAGAGAGAGAGAGAGAAATAGGGGAATATAACGGGGTTCAGAAGCTTTAAGATATTTCATTAGTGTAGAGTAGATGAATGTAATTGAAATGGTTTTAATGGTAGTCACCTCTTTCTTGTCATAGATGTCAATGTCATTGCTATCACCATCATGATTGTGATCGTTGCCATCATCATGATCATCACCATTTTAATACATAATTTCGTCCATATTAACATAGGTTGAATAAGTTTCGAATACGACACATTTCCCGTTCAATTATACTAATCACATTATCAACATCCTGTACCTTCGAGTCCATAACAAACCAAGATCTTCCTTGGTTTAGCTTTAATACAAGTCATTGTTAATGCAAACCAACTTCATGATAGATTTCTGTTTTCTCTCTATCAGCCATTGGCATTCATGATGGCCAAGCAGTTTCCATACTTTGCATACATTTCAATCTTTCTCACAGAGATTCTTCAACTCATTCCACTCCACTAATTGCAGATCCTCTATTATGCATCCCTCATGCTTCACTCCTATACATACAATACCTATTTCTTTATTACCCACAAGGGGCTAAACACAGAGGGGACGAACAAGGACAGACAAACGGATTAAGTCGATTATATCGACCCCCAGTGCGTAACTGGTACTTATTTAAACGACCCCTGAAAGAATGAAAGGCAAAGTCGACCTCAGCGGAATTTGAACTCAGAGCGTAATGGCAGATGAAATACGGCTACGCATTTCGCCCAGCGTGCTAACGGTTCTGCCAACTCACTGCTTTACAGTACCACACCAACTATGTAGGATGAGTGAAAGCTTTTTCGCAGTCCTTGGATAGACGCGATAGAAACAGCAGCCAAGTCTCCCTCAAATCATACTCAATTGACTTGAAATATAAAGAACACACTGGATAATGTAGTCCTAGTTACTCTATGTCTGAGAGAAAAAAACAAGAAACAAATATAAGAAGAAAAACCCCAGCCGGTTATGGCAACTGGATCTTGTTAAATTTCTTCCAACCACTTGAAACTGAATATTTCAAATTTTCACCAGATTATTTTCCAAAAAAATGTAGTTCTGATGTAGTTTTGCACACTGATACTCTTTACTCTCTTTTACTTGTTTCAGTCATTTTGACTGCGGCCATGCTGGAGCACCACCTTTAATTGAGCAAATCGACCCCGGGACTTATTCTTTGTAAGCCCAGTACTTATTCTATAGGTCTCTTTTTGCCGAACCGCTAAGTGACGGGGACGTAAACTCACCAGCATCGGTTGTCAAGCAATGCTAGGGGGACAAACACACACACAAACACATATATATATATATACATATATACGACACAGGCTTCTTTCAGTTTCCGTCTACCAAATCCACTCACAAGGCATTGGTTGGCCTGGGGCTATAGCAGAAGACACTTGCCCAAGATGCCACGCAGTGGGACTGAACCCGGAACCATGTGGTTGGTTAGCAAGCTACTTACCACACAGCCACTCCTGCGCCTGATGATGAAAATTGCATGTTTTTTTCTAGAAATGCGTAATAAAGATACATGCATGCATTTAAAGTTATGTAATTTGAACCAATCAAAAGCATCCATTGCCAGCATATCAGAGGCTGGAACTGTCTGTTGTCATGACAATCAGCGAAGACAAAGATAAGACATTGAAGACAACTTTTACGTGGTCTTTTGACCTGCTAGAAATAGCAGCCTAATGTTCCTTAAACTACACCATAACGTCTAAAAAGATTGATACATTATATAATATAGTTTGTGGTTTTGCATTTTTGGTCATAATCAAAGCATCAGTGCATAATAATATGGTCTTAAATTCACAGAAACACTGAATATGTTTATTATATATAATCTTAAAGCTGAGCATGTGTTTGTTGTTAATACATAGAATGTCTTTCATTTAATTAAGCTGACTAAACAACTTTGACTATATGAACCAATAGGAAAGCTTTTGGGATGTTCATTGACCTGCTAGAAACAACAGCGAAGTCACTGTCAAATTACTCCCCACTGACTTAATAAAAGAACACATTGTATACTCCTAGATACAGTGATGGAAAAAAAAAGTAAGATGGTTATGCCTATAATTCCTTTGATTTCAGGTATGTGTTTGCTTGATTAAATAAAGCTGACCTGGAGCAAGACAGGTCAGATACTGGCAATGATCTCGCTTGAATCTTTTTACACATGCCAACGGCACAGGTGCCAGTGAAGTGACATTGGTAACGATCACGCTCAAATGGTGCTCTTTTACGTGCCACCGGTACGGAGCCAGTTGGCTGCTCTGGCAAAGATCACGCTCGGAAGGTCCTCTTCACACCCTACTAGCATGGGCACAAGTACCAGTAAGGCGACGCTGGTAACGATCATGCTCGAATGGTGTGATTAATAGCTTACATTGTCTTATGAAAGGAAGAACACACTGGATAATGTACACCAAGATACAGAAAAAAAGATGGGATGGTCATGGGTGGAATATAGTTGTAATTAGTTTTTGCAGAAGCAGAACATCACTAATTTCATCAAAACCTACTGTTTTTTAAAGTGGAAGGTAACGGTTCATAAGTAGTCATGGAAACTGAATTACTGAATTGTTCAAAAGAGTAATTTTAATGGATTTCATATTAAAGCAAGTCCTACTCACACAAACTGCCCCACCCTCCACACACATACGTGCCGGCTTTCCACTAGTGATGGTGGAAAGTGTGATGCTTTAGTAGCCACCAAGCAAAAAAAGCAGAATCCAAACCATCCTACGAGGAACTAACAGTTCCCTCCAAAATCCACTGCTACTCTCTCTCTCTCTCTGCTTTCAACAGACAAGTATTAGAAAAGTGTTATTTGGTACCCTCCAACTTTTCATTGCAATTAACACTGTCAAGACAACAGATGCTTTTAATAATATTTCAAATGTCCCGTGCTGTGGGAAGCTACCGGCTGTCAATGGAATTTGAAGAAGCTTAGCTATTATAACCAAGATTATCATCTCCATTTGTAGATAGTGATGAAGGTTATGATGACATCATCAATATTGCTTAACATTGATCTTAAAGAGTGTGATACTGAAAATGTCAGTCAAGATAATGTTACAGCTGGAATTTCCAAAGAAAATCACGGTGATTCTTAAAAGAGCAGAGTAATAAATTATTCAAAGACACGGGAGAATGGTTGTAATAAGGTGTGCACTAATAGGCATAATAACATCATGCTTCATGTTTCATATATTAAAATCATATTATTTATATTTCAATTTTAAAAAATGTTATCATCATCATCTTCATCGTTTAACATCCGATTTCCCTGCTAGTATGGGTTGGACGATTTTGACTGAGGGCTGGCAAACCAGAGGGCCGCACCAGGCTCCAATCTTGATTTAGCAGAGTTTCTACAGCTGGATGCCCTTCCTAACGCCAAACACTCCGAGAGTGTAGTGGGTGCTTTTTATGTGCCACCAGCATGGGGGCCAGTCAGGCAGCACTGGCAATGACCTCGCTCGAATCTTTTTACACATGCCACCAACTAGCACAAGCACAAGTGCCAGTAAGGCGACACTGGTAACGATCACACACAAATGGTGCCCTTTTATGTGTCACTGCATGGAAGCCGGTTAGCCGCTCTGTCAACGATCACCTTTGTGTGGTGCTCTTTGCATCCCGCTAGCACGGATGCCAGTTGTTAAATTTGATTTTAATTTTCCAGAAGCCATAATCAAGTATCTTATTCACAGATATATATAAATTTCCCAAAGCACCTGAAAACTACTGGAGAACATTCCAATTGAAATAGAGTTTAAACACAAAAACATTGAATCAAAAATGTAAAAAATTTTTAATTATTAACTTAGGAACTCATCTCAGAAATTTGGGGCTTAATTCTATACTAAATAGAGTGGCTTCTTAATGAAGATTTCAGTCAACAGGATATGCTAATGCTATTGCAACCTACAATCGTTATACCTATTTCTTTACTGCCCACAAGGAGCGAAACACAGGGGATAAACAAGGACAGAGAAATGGATTAAGTCGATTACATCGACCCCAGTGCATAACTGGTACTTATCTAATCGACCCCGAAAGGACGAAAGGCAAAGTCGACCTCGGCGGAATTTGAACTCAGAACGTAGTGGCAGACGAAATACCTATTTCTTTACTACCCACAAGGGGCTAAACAGAGAGAGGACAAACAAGGACAGACAAACGGATTAAGTCGATTACATGAACCCCAGTGCGTAACTGGTACTTATTTAATCGACCTCGAAAGGATGAAAGGCAAAGTCGACTTCGGTGGAATTTGAACTCAGAACGTAGCAGCAGACAAAATACCGCTAAGCATTTCGCCCGGCGTGCTAACGATTCTGCCAGCTCATTATACCAGCAACAATATAGCATCATCAAGACTCACAATTAAACCTCTCTCTTCTTCATCAATATAGTTTTATCACCTCTCACTATTACACATCTATTCTAGCCTCGTCACATATGCTGCGGCGTGCTGATTTTTCCTAAATCATCAGTAAAAACCATCTATTGGACTTTCATCCAGTCTCCGTTGACTCAATTTCAGTGTCAAGGTTTTGGTCAACCTGTGGTTATATAATAGACACTTAGATGCCATGCTGTGGAATTGAACTCACAACATAATGTTTATGAAGCAAACATCTTAATCCTTCAGCCATTGATAAATTCATAGGTTTTTTTGCAATGGAATATCAGTAATTTTGACAAGGTATGAAGCCAGTTTTTGTAAAAGATGAATATAATTATAGGCGCAGGCACCTCCGTGGTCAAGAAGCTTGCTTTGCAGCTACGTAGTTTTAGGTTAAGTTTCACTGTGTAACACTCAACTATAGATGTGAGCTAAGCAATGCGAGAGAATTTGCAAGACAAAACCTGTGTGAGAGGCTGCTGCATATGTGTGTGTGTGTGTGTGTGTGTGTGTGTGTGTGTGTGTGTGTGTGTGTGTGTGGTGTGTGTGTGTGTGTGTGTGTGTGTGTGTCTTTGTGACCTGAATCATGGTAGAAATTACGGTAAGGTTCACAGCCCCAAAGAAACAGGTGGTGGCATATATTATCAAAAGATAATCCACAGAAGTCAGGAGACAAAATTTATAACAGTGTGAAGTGGGGAAAAAATTCACTGTTTCAAACATTTGTCCTTCTTCAGGCAGAAGAAAAAGGTTAAATACCATAGTTGCAAAAACAACAAAGAAAAAAAGAAAGAGAGAGAGGGGGGGGGGGTAGGAAAGAAATAGGAAATCAATATCTTTAACTAGAATATGAGAAATAGTTATAAATAGTCATCATCATCATCGTTTAACGTCCGCTTTCCATGCTAGCATGGGTTGGATGAATGACTGAGGCCTGGCGAACCAGATGGCTGCACCAGGCTCCAATCTTGATCTGGCAGTGTTTCTACAGCTGGATGCCCTTCCTAATGCCAACCACTCCGAGAGTGTAGTGGGTGCTTTTTACGTGCCACCGGCACGGGGGCCAGTCAAGCAGTACTGGCAGTGACCTCACTCGAATCCTTTTAAACATGCCACTAGCACAGGTGCCAGTGCTATTTGCAAAACGGTATTGGAAAAGACATTAGTAATATGCCTCATTATACACTCCTGTATTAGCTCTAAACTTTGTATGAGAAAAATAAAAATATTTACAAGTGGAAATGATTTAATCTCATAAGTTTCAGCATGTGGAAATATTTAAATCAAACAGCAGAAACCTTACAACATTAATTAATCAGTTAAAAATTAATTATAATAACATAATAATATTAGATTTTACATAGCCAAGTGCTTACATATGTATGTGTTTTAATGTAATATATTTTTAGAATATATGTTGCATAATCATAAATATTAGTGTCTAAAAAATGGATTATATGATGGGGTACCCAAAAGAAGCTGGAATTTTGCAATATTTTATTTACTTTGTTTTAGATGTTTACACTGTTATCACCTTCAAAGAATTCTCCATTTGAAGCAATGACTCAGTGCAGACATGTTTACTATAGTTTGAAGCAATGCAGGAACTCTTGCAGTGATGCCTTTCAACGCCTCCGTAATTTTTTCCTTCACCTCTTTCGCATCTGCAAATTCATTCTGTAGCACCAGCTTTCGTTACCAGTGATGACCTCCGAAAAAAGATCCGGATCTATTTCCAACTGTTTTTTCAGTTCACGACCATTCCGTGAGCAAGCGAGGCACAAATTTTGTTGCAATTCTTTTTGTTTGCAGTTCCTCATTCAGAATTTGTTGGCAGGAACTCCAGGACACACCAACCATAACAAGTTTATCAATTGGTCAGTGACAGTCCTCCAAGATCAGTTCATGAATTTTCATGCTTTCATTCATTCGGGAGGTCAACGGCCATCCTGAATGAGGTCAGTCTTCAAACAACAAGTGACCATTCCTAAAGTGTGAAAAACCACTTGTAAACTTGTGTTTTGTTCATGGTAGCATCTTCGTTTGAAGCATGACAACTGTTTCAGCTACCATTTTCCCAAGGAGAAAACAAAATTTCATGGAAGCATGCAGTTCCTTCCTTTCAGCCATTCCAAAAATTAAAGAACAGGGGAGAAGCACTGCAAAACAAAGACACACCATGTGGCAGTACGACTTCCCCCACCACCTCTGCCAGTCTGCAGACTGATGCCTGAGGGTCACATGAAGTGGCTTCCACTGGTGGAAGCCTGAACTACAATGGGTTTGTCCTGCAGAGAATGTTTCTGCTTACTTTTGGATACCTCCTCATACAACAATAAAAGCACTGATACATACAGATATACATATATATGTAGACACATACACACATATGCATAACTAACATATTTTATATTCATTTAATCAATGTTAGCTTAAGTTGAAAAGTTTTGAACATTCTTACTTGGGTTATCGCAAATATTTGAATGTTAGATATTTTCATGGTGAGCTTTTCAACAATGCAACATATGGTAAGTTAAGTAATATATTTAGCCTTAGAGCACAGCATGCTTGGATGTTTCAGTTAGGTACAAGGTCAATAAATATACTGTAATTAATTAAGCCAATGAGAGTCTGTGAGTAGTTGCTCAATCTGCTAGAAAGAGTAGACAAATATCCCTCAAATCTCAATCTACTATGATAAAAAAAAATAGCAAAAAGACGATTAATGCAGTCCTAGATGACCATGTCTGAAAAATAAATAAATAAAAGAAAGACAAGCTGTTCACTCAAAGCTAAATGATATATTCTAGATCAAGGGTAGAACCTTTTACTCTCAGTGAATTTCTTTTGCACTCAAATTTGAAATTCCCCTGCTGATGAAATTTGTGACCCTTTGGCATTTAAACCAGCCATACCTGCCCAAATACTCTGCCAGTTTTATGTTGGGACTGACCAAATTCAACCTCTTGCACTTACCCTATAATGTCATTCTAAAAATAATCACATCGTCTGGCAGCTGACTTGGCAGACACCCATAAAATTATTAACCATCTTACAAACAATAACTCTGAGCACCTTTTCAACCTCAACCTGTCTAACACCTGTGGACATGTTTACAAAGTCAGAAAACAGCACAGCTCCCATGACTTTCGGAAACATTTTTTCACGCTAAGAGTTGCTGAAGCATGGAACAAACTGCCAGCATCAGTTGTTAGTTGTCGGAGCACTGCATCCTTCAAAACTTCCATGCTTCCTGAGATTCGCCAACACTACACCTGATTTTCTCCCCTCCACACACACACAGGCATGTATCTGACTCATATACGGTTCACTTTCCAGACATTTGTACATTATTGCATATGCTTTATATGCACTTTTGACAAGTTGTGGTGCACCTGAGCACTGTATACAATAATCTCATTATTATTATTTTAAAAGCCACAAGTTAATGCATGGCTAATTCAAAACAATGCAAATAATTAATCATTACATTGGACAGAATACTCCGAATGCTAAAGAGTTACAAATGCACATGAAAAATCATTGAAGCTGTTTGAGATTGAAACAGTATTTGCATTTAAGTTGCATGCATAACTATGAATTTGTAAAATTAAATTTCACCGGAGACATACTCTTAAATGCTTTTATGCACTTGCAAATTGCCCTTGTACTAAAAAAGTTCCACATCTGTCTAAGACATTCAAAGAAGCAAAGAGATTTAGTGAGATTCTAAGTAAGAAATTGTAAAGCATAAAGTTTCATTTTTTATTGTCTGAGGCTTGGCTACTTCAATCACTTCAGTGAAATAGTTCTGGCAGAATATGAGCGAATTAACATTCACTAATGCAAAACATATGGCTTTTCCTCATTGAACACATAATTAAGAAAATAATAATAATAAAAACAAAGATAATAGTATTTAGTTGTGTGTAATAAATCATAATTCCAAGGAGAAAAGAATGACATCTTGACATTAGATGAGGTTGTAAATGGAAATATTTTAAACA
Source organism: Octopus sinensis (assembly GCF_006345805.1). Classification (NCBI taxonomy): domain Eukaryota; kingdom Metazoa; phylum Mollusca; class Cephalopoda; order Octopoda; family Octopodidae; genus Octopus; species Octopus sinensis. The sequence continues at coordinate 8,508,117 of NC_043002.1, forward strand.
TTCTGTGAAAATATGTCTGGCCAGGAGAAATATTATCTTGCTTGGAAACAGATAAGGGATGAAGACAGGATGGACGTCATAGAAAATCTGCCTCAATAAACTTTGTTCAACCCATGCAAGCATGAAAAAATGGATATTAAAATGGTGATGATATATATATATATATATCTGTGTGTGTGTGTGTGTGTGTGGAGGCGCAATGGCCTAGTGGTTAGGGCAGCGGACTCGCGGTCGCAGGATTGCGGTTTCGATTCCCAGACCGGGCGTTGTGAGTGTTTAGTGAGCGAAAACACCTAAAAGCTCCACGAGGCTCCGGCAGGGGGTGGTGATCCCTGCTGTACTCTTTCACCACTCTTTCTCCCACTCTTTCTTCTGTCGGCCTGCTCGCTTAGCCAGCGGGGTGGCGTCATTCGAAGGCTAAAACAATGCGAATGCATTGTGACCAGCGATGTGTAACTACATCTGATGGTCTGGTCGGTCACGTGATCACGTGATATATATATGTATATATATATATATATATATATATATATATACTATCATTAACATACACTTTTCCATGCTTGCATGGGCAAGATAGAATTGGTTGTGGCAGATTTTCTATGGCTGGATATCCTTCCTATGGCTAGCCATCACTTGTTTCTAAGCAAGATAATATATCTCCTTCACTGGACATGTTTTCACAGAAGACTGAAAATAAAGGAGGTCGCTTGTATGTTGGTGATACTCATTTACAACACCTCCACAATGTCATGGTAAAGTGACACACACATGCATTCACACATATAACTAACTTTAACAGTGTTTTTGTTGAAAATCTTGTGGTATTTGTGTGAATGTGGGAAGTGCACATGCATACCCATATATAAATATATATATATATATATATATATATATACATATATATATACCGTTTCGCGACCGTTGCCAGCACCGCCCTGTTTCGTGTCCGTTGCCAGCCTCGCCTGGCCCTCGTGCCGGTGGCACATAAAAAGCACCATCCGTTCGTGGCCGTTTGCCAGCTCTGTCTGGCACCAGTGCGGGTGGCACGTAAAAAGCACCCACTACACTCACGGAGTGGTTGGCGTCAGGAAGGGCATCCAGCCGTAGAAACACTGCCAGATTTGACTGGGCCTGATGAAGCCTTCTGGCTTCACAGACCCCAGTAGAACCGTCCAACCCATGCTAGCATGGAAAACGGACGCTAAATGATGATGATGATGATGATGATGATTGTGCATGAACATTCTCACATAAGATAATTAAGGAATTAATTTATGGTAGATACAAATACTTGCAAAAGTCAAGATCTGTCCAGCCCATACCAAAATAGACTGACACCGTAAACAGAGAATAAGGACCTTACTATTCTTACTTTAAAATTATAGGTTTCCAGTATGGATACAGTCTGTGGCTATGTACATAGTTAGGAATAAGAAACCTGAAGATGACCATAGATGAAAATAATTAAAATTTTGCAAAATAAAATATGCAAAGATTTGGTTAAATATCTGGAAAATTATGCTCTTAATGGAAAAAGAAACAGATATTAAATTAATGACATCAACACACACACACACACACACATACAAACAAGGCACAAGTCAATGAGAAAGCCTTTAAATGATTGCCTTTAAATGATTGCTTAGCTTATTAAAAATAATACCTAAATCTCCCTCACATCACATCTTATTATCATAGAAAATAGGACAGACTGGAAAACATAGTGGTGAATACAGAATACCTGAACACCTAAATAACAAACAAATAAGATGAGATGGTCAAGGCCTGGAATGCCTTTAATCTTGGGTCTGTTTGATCTGGGTTGATCAAAATCTAAATAACAAGACATTCCCTGGGAATCCAACCACAGATTAGAAGCTGTTGTTGTTTAACCCCAGGTCATCTATGGTCACGGGTATTCTATTTTGTATATCAGTTTAACATTGTGCAATATATCCTTGTTTTTAAAAGAAGGTAGGGTGTGATTTTAGGGAGATTTGGCTGCTATTTCTTGCACAGAATCTCCATTGCTGGGCTGTTAAGTTGAGAATGTGTAGATTAAGTTGTCCAAATGAAATTTTCTGATTGCTATACTATTAGCTATGTTACCTATCATCACAAGTTACACATTCTATATTAAAAAATTTAATTATTTTAATAACATAATTTACTCTCTAGGCAGCTGATTAATTTCATAGTTTTTGAATTTTCCATTAGCTTTAATTGATAAACTTTCACATCTACAAATAGACTTATCAAATCTAAAGTTTTGTCTTATACCTTTATATAAGGATGTCATCAAGCATGCATTGATATTTCTACAACTAAACTTCTTTGATGGTTTTTGTTCCATTATCATCATCATCATCGTTTAACGTCTGTTTTCCGTGCTAGCATGGGTTGGACAGTTCGACCAGGGTCTGGGAAGCCAGGAGGCTGCACCAGGCAGTTCCACAAGACTAATTTGAATGCTCCCAGCTTAGGGTGGCACACGTAGTGATCAGATAGCTGCAGCTGTCTTTGTGTGATCTTCTCGCTAACCTTCAGCAGGTTTTCATAAAGGCAATTCATTTGTCATATGTTGCTGCCATTTCACATTTAGAGCCATTTGTAACACCCTTGTGTAGCATCCACTTAATCCATTTGATAATTTCTTTGTCAGTGTCCATATTTCACTGCCATATAATAGCACTGATTCAACAGTTGCAATAAACAGCTTTGTTTTGATTTTCCTGGGCAATTTCATGTTCCAGACTTTCTTTAGTTTGTGACAAGCTGTCCATGTTTGTGTCTTCCTGATCTTTGATGTCTGCTTCCAAACTGCTTACCCAACTACCAAAGTACTTAAAATCTTCAGCAGCATTCAATTTGGAACCACTCAGAACAAACAGTTCAGTATCACCTGATTGGTTGAAAGACATGTATTCTGTTTTCTTGATGGGTGCAGATTTTACATGAGTAGAAGCATTTTTTAATAAATTTTACCCTGAAAATCACCTGCGTAAATTACACAGGTGTGCAAATAATATGGGTTTTTATGGTATTTGTGAATTGCTAACATCATGCCCTGCAGAAATGAATAAAATGACTGGTGAATTTCATCAAATTTACACAAAACTGTTTGAGACTGTATTCTTTTTCCGTTTTTACTTTTTTCCTTGCCTTTCTTACCAGTTATGAAAAAGTGAAAACTGATGACATCATTTTATCTAAAAAGTGACAGAATTTCCTCCTCTTCCATATTTTGAATTTTTCTGTTTCTGTATTTCCTGTTTTTCATTTTACGTTTTAAACCTGAGGAAGACAGACAATCTGTTGAAATAATACTCTTACTCTTTTACTTGTTTCAGTCATTTGACTGCGGCCATGCTGGAGCACCGCCTTTAGTCGAGCAAATCGACCCCGGGACTTACTCTTTGTAAGCCCAGTACTTATTCTATCGGTCTCTTTTGCCGGACCGCTAAGTGACGGGGACGTAAACACACCAGCATCGGTTGTCAAGCAATGCTAGGGGGACAAACACAGACACACAAACATATACACACACACTTATATATATACATATATACGACAGGCTTCTTTCAGTTTCCGTCTACCAAATCCACTCACAAGGCATTGGTCGGCCCGGGGCTATAGCAGAAGACACTTGCCCAAGATGCCACGGGGTGGGACTGAACCTGGAACCATGTGGTTGGTTAGCAAGCTACTTACCACAGCCACTAATGTTCAATCTGTTCAACAAACAGAATCAATCCCTGTTTATTACTAACTGCATCATGCTCTTCTACTGCTGCTATTGCATGTCTAATAAGCCCATTCCATATCAATAACTGTTGCTGTAATTATCACTGTTATGTCTTTTAATTCCCTTCTTCACCAATGATTGTTGCAGGAAATAATATCATAGCCGTCTGTTTTCTCCGTACCTCTCCCTACTCTCCAACCAATATATGTAGCTGGAAATATTTATGTTACCATCATTTATTGGCAACTATTAAATTACAAATCTATTCCACCATGAATCTTTTCCTTCTAACATTGTGTTTTATGAAATAAACAGCTATTTGCAGAGAGCAGGTGACTGGAATTGGCAATATCAAGAAGGTGACAGATAAGCAGATTGTTAAACTGAAAGCAGAAAGATTGGCGATCTGGAAATAAAAAGATCTTTAAAAGAATAATAAAAAGAACAACAACAATTGGTGCTGTTGTTGTTGCTGTTTTGTTTACATGCATTTGAATCCCCTCTGAAAAGGTGACACAAATTCATGTAAACTCCCATTTTGGCAGACTGAAATGCAGGGGATAGCTAATTACACCAACCCCAGTACTCAACTGGTACTTATTTTATTGACCCCAGTAGGGTGAAAGGCAAAGTCAACCTTGGTGGAATTTGGACTCAGAACGTGAAGATGGACGAAGAAGCTATGTATTTTGCCTGGTGTGCTAATGGTTCTGCCGGCTCACTGCCATAATAATAATAATAATAATAATGATGATGATAATAATAATAAATGTGGCATCTCAAGGCAACTACAGTACCAGTGATTGTAGGATCTCTAGGAATGATAAAAAAAAGGTACTGAAACCTAGTTGAAAATGATTCCAGGCTTATCATCCCAACAAGAAGTGCAAAAAATTGTATTAACTGGAACGGCTCATGTACTGAGAAGAGCATTATTGCTGTGAAAACAACATCCATCCATATTTATTAATTTTTAAATACATATTTTACCTGTGAATTTGTGCGTGTAATCTGGGAATGCATACAATGAGCTTCTCTGCCCTAGGTGTATGGAAAACACTCGGCGAGAAACGGAAGAAAATTTGAAGAAAGAAGGAAAAAAACATAATAATAATAATAATAATGATGATAAAAATAATAATAATCCTTTCTACTAAAGGCACGAAGCCAGAAATTTTGGCAGTATATTGTAAATATATATTAGCAATATATTGTAAACATGTAGTATTAACATTCAAATATTGTCACTATTTTCCAAAATCTTGCTGCATTTCACATAGAATTTTTGGTCCTCCTTAGTCATCTTGGAGTATAAGTTGACCTACCCTTTTTGTCTGTAAATTTGACCTATAAGTTGACCTACCCTTTTTGTCTGTAAATTTTAGTCTGAAAAATTCAATTCATTTTCCAGGAAATATTCTAACTATTTCAACGAGGAGAAAGCAGGAGGGCCTCATACAGCCACCAGCTTCATTAGGGAATGGAGGCTTGACAACAAAAACATTAAAAAAAACACAACAAAACAGCATAAGCAGCAGCAATGCTAGCAAAGACAGCATTCTGCTTGTGGAAGGAAGGGAGAAAATTTCTTTGATCATAGATCAAAGTCTGACTAATAATGCAGTAAATGAATGTAGCAATAACAACCTCATTAAAAAAAAAAAAAGGCATTGGAGTGGGCGATGCATGCAGATAATTTTTTTCACTAATTATAGTGTGGCATACAATGTATTGCTTACCTATGCTTTTTAACTGAACTGAATTATTATTATTTTCTTTTTATAAGTATCACCATTATAAGTATTTATACTCTGGTGGAATTAAGAAAACAACTCATCATCATCATTTAACGTCCGTTTTCCATGCTAGCATGGGTTGGACGGTTCGACTGGGGTCTGGTAAGGCATGGAGGCTGCACCAGGCTCTAGTCTGATCTGGCAGTGTTTCTACAGCTGGATGCCCTTCCTAACACTCCAGAGCAGACTGGCAAACGGCCACGATCGGTTGGTGCTTTTACATATCACCAACACGGATGCCAGTCAGGCGGCGCTGGCATCTGTCACATTCAGACGGTGCATTTTACGTGTCACCGACACGGGTGTCTTAACTACAATTTCCATTTGAACTTTTATTTTGATGTTGATGTACTTGACTCAATAGGTCACAAAACCCTCAAATCCATCAGAGTACACACACACAGTCGCATATTTAGGTATGTATTTATGAATATATGTGTGTAAGTATGTACCCACACGTGTCTATGTGCATAGGTACACCATGATCTATAAACACACAGATGAGGGTCAATTCACATGAAAAAAATGTGAACAAAATAATATAACCACTTGCTTATCAGGTAACTTGTAAGTTTGATTTAATAAAAGTTTTTTTTTAATGATAATCAAACGAAATGCTCATTATTTTGAGCCACTCATCCAATGAGTATTTCAGCCAAATGTGGTGAAAATCTGTTCGGCTGTTTTTCAGTAATTTTGCAAACACACACAGACAAACAGATGAAGGTGAGTATTTATAATACCCTGCTTTTGCTTATGTGCACAGGGTAACAACATTAACTAAAACAGCAGCAGCAACATTAATAAAATCACACAAAAAAACGGCTTCCATGCCAGTGGCACATAAAAGGGCAATTTAAGTCTTCAGGCATGACCCATTGCATCGTATCTGTGAGATATTGAGACTTTTAGCCATTTTCCTCATGCTCTGCTGTGGATTTTGCGATAATCTCTTTCGGAGGACATCCACCAATTGTTTTGTCCTTATGGATCATTTTCAACCAAGAATGGGTTTGCTGTCGATTATTTAGATAAACATTTTGGGTTTTAGTACAATGTGTTCAAACTCGCATGACTTATATGTTCTTGAGATGGCCTGTGCTGCAACACATATGAACTGAAAGGGTTAAACAGAGTAGATAATCAAGCAGTACTTAATTTTACAGCCAATCTGAACAATAAAAAGCAAGAGTGGATTTCACTTAATTCAAGTTACACACAATGAAGCGGAAACTAGTTAGCTAATTTAACCACAGTCCTTGCTGTCTATAATGATCAAGATTGAACTAATCTCACTCTTCATGTTGTATCATTAATATGTTGTCTTCCAGCAATTTCTATATTAATGATGGCCAATATGAGTGTCGGTTGATTGATTTCTCCAGTCACATTTTGTATCAGAAAGAGAGTGGGGGTAGAAAGAGTAAAAGAGAGATACAGAGAGTTAACATATGTGGTGCCGGTTGAGTGCACACATTAGGTCATTATGTCTGGTGAGAGGAGGAGGAAATGACAGATTGGTTATAGAAGTATTGATTATACGCATGCCAGGCGGAATGCGTAGCTGTATTTCGTCTGCCATTACGTTCTGAGTTCAAATTCCGCCGAGGTCAATTTTGCCTTTCATCCTTTCGGGGGTCGATTAAATAAGTACCAGTTACGCACTGGGGTCGATTGACTTAATTCATTTGTCTGTCCTTGTTTGTCCCCTCTGTGTGTAACTCCTTGTGGGCAGTAAAGAAATAAGATTAGTTATAGAAGGAGTTATGCAAATGAGAAATTTGTTTTATTTAATTTTATTTTAAGGTAATAAATATTTTTCTTTTCAAAAATTAATATTCATTTCATAATTTTCTATAAGAACCATGAAACTTGACAATATTGTACGTATGCCATATTTCATATTACCTATGATGGGGAAAAGCATATTTCCAAAGTTATCCATCGTATGGCAAGTAACATTTTAGTCTGATAAATAAAGTGAATGGATAGTTACGTTACAATCTTAGAAATGACAATTTCTCTCCAAACACACGTACAATTCTAAATGCTATATTTAATGATATAATACCAGGTAGTACAGAGACAGACACAATTTTACAAATATAAAAGTTTTTCAAACTCCACCTGTCTAACACCCGTGGACATGTTTACAAAGTCAGAAAATAGCACAGCTCCCATGACTTTCGGAAACATCTTTTCACGCTAAGAGTTGCTGAAGCATGGAACAGACTGCCAGCATCAGCTGTTAGTTGTCGGAGCACTGCATCCTTCAAAACTTCCATGCTTCCTGAGCAACACTACACCTGATTTTCTCCCCTCCATACTCATGCAAGCATGTATCTGACTCATACACTGTTCACTTTCCAGACATTTGTCCATTACTGCATATACTTTATACGCACTTTTTGACAAGTTGTGGTGCACCTGAGCACTGTATACAATAATTTCATTATTATTATTATTTTTTATATATTGAACATATATATTTATTGTTTCTGCCAACTATTTTCGATTCTTGGACTTCTTTCTTTCATCCATCCTGATCATGGCATTGCCTTCATGTCAACTGAACTGAGACAATTCCTCCATGGTAAGAGCATAGAGACCAGTAGGACGACCCCATACAAACCAGTGGGGAATGTTCAGATCAAAAGGTTCAGTTCAACCTTATGAAAAACCATTACTTTGGCATTGAAGTTTAAGGGATTGAGTGCGAGTCACTGGCAGCACATACTCCTTGATGCTCTGCATTCTATTCACTCCCTCCTCTGTACATCCACTAACACCATTTGTCGGGGAAGACATGGTCTGACATAGAATTAAAAAAAAATTTGAAATTAAGGTATTCTATTGTGAAAATCATCCAGCAATGATGGGTTACTCAGCTAGTATTAAACATTAGTTACAAATTTTGGTACAAGGCCAGCAATTTTGGGAGAGGGAGTAAGTCACATCGACCCCAGTTCTCTACTGGTACTTAATTTATCAAACCTGAAAGGATGAACAGTGAAATCAACTTTGGCAGAATTTGAACTCGGAATGTAAGGATGTATGAAACACTGCTAAGCATTTTGTCTGGCCTGCTAATGATTCAGCCAATTAGCTGTCTTAGCTAGAATTAAATATTTTCAATATTTATTGAATTTTGTGAATATTATTGTTGGAAGTGAAAAATATTGTAATGTCATCTTTGACACTGCAATGAATCCTTTCTAGTAAAAGACAACAGGCATCTGCACTAAAATGGTTTCTGCAATTTAATTTGTAGTTTGAAAAGATGAAATGTAATTGATGCTTTGCACATCAGTACGAAATATCCAGATTTGAGAGCGAAAGAAGGTATTTTTAGAACAAACTTCTTTGAAATACAACACAACCGAAAAATTATCTAATAAAGTTTTCAGAACTTAATAAAAAGAAATAAAAACAAAAATACTTTCTTTTATTTGCCACAGGGGTGTCAAATGAGGGGTAAATTATAAAGGCAGGTTACTATCAGTGTGTATAGATTTACATAAAATTATAAAACAGCAAACTCTCTTACACTACATCATCGTTTAACGTCCGCTTTCCATGCTAGCAAGGGTTGGACGATTTTGACTGAGGGCTAGCGAACCAGATGGCTGCACAAGGCTACAATCTTGATTTGGCAGAGTTTCTACAGCTGGATGCCCTTCCTAACGCCAACCACTCCAAGAGTGTAGTGGGTGCTTTTTATGTGCCACCGGCACGGGAGCCAGTCAGGCAATACTGGTAATGACCTCACTTGAATCTTTTTACACATGCCACCATACAGGTGCCAGTAAGGCGGCGACGGTAATGATCACGCTCAAATGGTGTCCTTTTAAGTGCCACTGGCATGGAAGCCAGTTGGCTGCTCTGGCAACGATCATACTCGGATGGTGCTCTTGGTACCCTACTAGCACGGGGCTTGAGTGCCAGTAATGCGATGTTGGTAACGATCACGCTTGAATGGTGCCCTTTTATGTGCCACCGGCATGGAAGCCAGTTGGCTGCTCTGGCAACGATCACGCTCGGATGGTGCTCTTGGCACCCTACTAGCACGGGCCTAGGAAAAAGATGGAATGACCATGGGGTGAAGTCTGCTTGATCAAGGTTAACCAGACGCTAAACAACATCAGCAACATATGCACAGCATGTCGACTAAGCTAATAATCATTGTTTTACCAAAGATACACAGCATAATTGAAACATATGCACATTTCCTCTAAGCCCTCAGGCTATTTCAAGAGATGGTATTTAGCTCCTGTTTCAATGCATTAAACAGGTGTGATAAATCTTTCTGTGATATAACGATGACCTGGCTCAAGTAACACTACCAGGTAATCTGAGGCAAACGGAATTAAGTGTACATACATGACCTCAAAATGTGAGATTCAAATCTTCAAAACATTAGTGAGCATTCCATCAGTTTTGGCTAATTGTGACTCTCTTAATTGCAGCATTCAATCAATATTTATTCTAAGCAAGGCAGTAAGCTGACAGAATCATCAGCATGGCATAGGAGTGGCTGTGTGGTAAGTAGCTTGCTAACGAACCACATGGCTCCAGGTTCAGTCCCACTGTGTGGCACCTTGAGCAAGTGTCTTCTACTAGAGCCTCGGGCTGACAAAAGCCTTGTGGGTGGATTTGGTAGACAGAAACTGAAAGAAGCCCCTCGTATATATGTATATATATACATATATATATATATAACACACACACACACACACACACATATATATATATATATACATACATGTATATATATATATATACACACACACACACACATATATATATATATATATATATATATATATGTATGTGTGTGTGTATACATTTGTGCGTCTGTGTTTGTCCCCCAACATCGCTTGACAACTGATGCTGGTGTGTTTACATCCTAACTAAGCGGTTCGGCAAAAGAGACCGATAGAATAAGAAATAGGCTTACAAAGAATAAGTCCTGGGGTTGATTTGCTAGACTAAAGATGGTGCTCCAGCATGGCCACAGTCAAATGACTGAAATAAGTAAAAGAGTAAAAGAGTATGGCAAGTAAAATGCTTAGTGGCATTTGGTTCATCTTTGTGTTCTGAGTTCAAATTTCACTGAGGTTGATAGAATAAATACCAGTTAAGTCCTGGGGTCAATGTAGTCTTCCAAAATTGCTGGCTTTGTGCCAAATTTGAAACCAATATTTATTCAAAGTTTTAGTTTTCTATTATATTCGCATCCACACCTGGGATGCTTTATAAGACTATTGATTCAATTCCAGTTCTTCCCTGGGACTTTATTTTGTTGACCCAAGAAGGATAAAAGGAAAAGTTTTCCACAATGGAATTTGAATTTAAGGCAGCGAGCTGGCAGAAACATTAGCATGACAGGCAAAATGCGTAGCTGTATTTCGTCTGCCGTTATGTTCTGAGTTCAAATTCCACCGAGGTCGACTTTGCCTTTCATCCTTTCGCGGTCGATAAATTAAGTACCAGTTATGCACTGGGGTTGATGTAATTGATTTGATACATCTGTCTGTCCTTGTTTGTCCTCTCTGTGTTTAGCCCCTTATGGGTAATAAAGAAATAGGCATTTCGTCTGCTGCTATGTTCTGAGTTAAAATTCCGCCGAGGTCGACTTTGCCTTTCATCCTTTCGGGGTCGATAAATTAAGTACCAGTTACGCACTGGGATCGATGTAATCGACTTAATCCATTTGTCTGTCCTTGTTTTGTCCCCTCTATGTTTAGCCCCTTGTGGGTAGTAAAGAAATAGGTATTTGAATTTAGAGTGCCAATATTGCAGGTATTTTGTCAAATACTTTAATGGTTCTGCCAATCTACATCAATATTTATTGATCTTATGCAAATGTAAGTTAATCAATTTCTTAACTCCTCCATAAGCATATGCAACCATCAATAATAGATTAGCTGAATTGACTTCAAAAGAAATAAATGCAAAACTCTGAGATTCTTTTTATAAGCAAATGAAATACTTGTTAATTAAATAGTATTCTTGCTACTTAATTATCCACAGTACTTCAGCAACACTAATTGAGTAAATAATTGTTAGCTGCATTGGCCATGCAAACCAATACCACCGACACCCTCAATCTTTCTCCTCACTTACTTTGTCTCAGTCTCACAACAAGTTTTCCACTTCCAAACTGGCAAAATTGTTTGCCTCTCCAGTTCAAGCATATTCAAAATTTACACTTATCTCTCCTTACATTGTTATTCTGACTGTGTATTAACTCCACCCTTTCCCAGACCTGATGGTAAGCTGTTTTATATAATCCGGTTCCTTTCCACTATCAAACTGCAATCTAACTAACTCCTGCCCCAGCTTATGTTTTGTCTATTTAACATTGCCGAGCAGAAATTCATTCTTAACAGCAACTACATTAACCAAGGCTAATGGGTCATCGTTGTCACTGTTGTCATCATCATTATCATCACCTTCTTGTTTTTCTTCTTCTTCTTGTTTTACTACTTGTTTTTCTTCTTCTTCTTGTTTTACTACTAGTTTTTCTTCTTCTTCTTCTTACTTCTCCTCCTCCTCCCTCAGATTCAGTTTCAGATAAAATAAAGTAGGTATGGTTACACTTTGTTACTGATGTAACAAAGTGTAACCATACCTACATACAGGTACACACTGTTGGGTAAGAATTGTCATCAGTTCAGCTGATTATTCTATATTTTGTTCAATGATGCATTGATTTTTGTCATCTCTCACTCAATTATAAGCCCCAAAATTCTATTAATTTGATAGAAAGAGATCAATAAAATAAGTGCAACACTGAAATAAGTATTTGAAAGCAATACCTCAATATAGTTACTGTTTAACCCTTTCGTTACCGTATTTATTTTGAGATGCTCTGTGTTTCTTTCAATTACTTGAAATATAACAAAGAATTCAGTAAAATACCTCAGTTGTCATTAAGCTGGTGTTAGGAACATAAATTGTGACTAAGGTTTGGTGGAAGATTTTAGTTCAGAACTCCTGAAAACAAGGCATTTGTACTCAGAACCAGAGTCCGTTTCAGCTGAGTTGGTATCAAAAGGGTTAAGAATTGTTTCTCTTTTATATATTTTCACACTTTTGTTAACATATTTCTGTTGAGACGCTGTGTTTTTTTTCATTTAATTTTAAATATAACACAGAATTCAGTAAAATAACTAAGGTTTGATGGAAGATTTTAATTCAAAACTTATGAAAACAAGACATTTGTACTCAGAGCCAGAGCCGGTTTCAGCCGGGTTGGTAACGAAAGGGTTAATGACAGAAATGAATAAAAACAAAAAAAAAATTATATAATTCTACCAGTTGTAATAAAAAAGGAAAATTGAGATGGTTTTAGATATGCTAGAAGCAGCAGCTAAATTTCTTTCAAACTATATACTTTATCTAAAGATAGACCCCTTGGGGAATAATAAAGGTACATTATTCCTGGAAAAAACAGATGAGATAGCCACAGCTTGAATGATTTTGATTATAATATATTTATAGTAATATATATCTGGAAGATCCTGGAAGGAATTGTGCCAAATTTTGGCATTGAAAGCTACACCAATGCCAGAACGGGATGACACTGCATAGTGCCAAAGATCCCAGCAATGCCATCATGCTTCAGGGCCCATTACTGCAACAGCCTAGGTTTCAAGGGCCCACAGCTTTTTAATATTCTCCCAAAGAGTCTGAGGAACTTGCACAAAGTAGATGTAGGGGTTTTTAAATCAAAGCTCAACCTCTTCCTGTCGAGAGTCCCAGATGAGCCTACCTCACAGCAAGAGGTACAAATGAGGGTAGCTATATCAAACTCCATTCTTCATCAAGTGCCACATATTGGAGGAGGCTCTTAGTAATAACAGTGTAGCACAAAACGGTGGTGCACCAGCATGGCCGCAGCTCTGAGCTGAAACTTAAAAAAAAAAAAAGTCTGCTCAATCATAACCAAATGCAGACACGACAACATTAAGAAGCCAAAATGAAGATAGAACAATTGTTATGGTACTCACATGAAAGAGATGTAAAGCCTCCAAGATTGTATTCACTGTGGAACTGGTGGATCCCCGAATATCAGCAACTAGTGTGAGACCAACACATTTTTTCCTTTTTCTAGAGGAAAGTAAAAGGAAACAAGAAACGGTTATATTTGATTGATGTTCCATGATAAACAGCTCAAGTTTTGAATTCATTCAAGTGGGTCAGAGGTCAGGGAATTGTCAAAATGTTTATAGTTATGTTGTAAGTTGTTAGATGTAAGGAGCATGAAGAAGAAGTGGCTGGGAGATTTGGGAAGGAAGGGCATGATAGTAGAAGTAAGGAGGGAGAAGGAGAGAATTGTGCCTATTGGTATTAATGTGTGCAGGCGTGTTAGCGTGTGTGTGTGTGTGTGCGCGCACGTGAATGCACACACATGAGGATAGGGAGGTGTTTGAGTTGAGGAGAGAGAAAAGGAAGAATGAGAAATTTGTGAAGGGAAGGTCTTTGAGGTGGATGTCATAGAATAGAAGAAGAAGATGGAAAATAGCAGAATAACAGGTGTCAAAATAGGGGAAAGTTGTGGGCAAAGAAGGGAAGGGGTGGGGAGAATGGGAGTTACAAAGAAAAGGATATTGAGCAAGAAAAAGCAAGATATGAAGAAGGAGAGAGAACAAGAGAGGTGAGAGAGAGAAAGAGAGAGAGAGAGAACAAGAGAGGTGAGAGAGAGAAAGAGAGAGAGAGAGAGAACAAGAGAGGTGAGAGAGAAAGAGAGAGAGAGAGAGAGAACAAGAGAGGTGAGAGAGAGAAAGAGAGAGAGAGAGAACAAGAGAGGTGAGAGAGAGAAAGAGAGAGAGAGAACAAGAGAGGTGAGAGAGAGAAAGAGAGAGAGAGAAAGAAAGAGGATGAGGGAGAGGGAGAGAAAGAAAGAGAGAGAATGAGGGAGAGAGAGAGAGAGAGAGAGAACAAGATGAGAGAGAGAGAGAAAGAGAGAGATAGAAAGAGAAAGAGAGAGAACAAGATAGGTGAGAAAGAGAGAGTGAGTAAGAGAGAGAGAGAGAGCAGGAAAATGAAACCTAATTAAAATTGTCAATGTTTGACTTGATTAACTTTAGCTATAAAACTATGAAATGAAGTTTGAAAGGAGAATAGAATTCAAAGATGTGGAGACAATTGAAATATGAGTGCAGAAGATGAAATAGAAACAAGGTGACAAAGATGGGAATCAGGAGACCAAACTCTGATTGTCTCCATCAACCAGGTATGAAATAAACATATTACCATTTCTATTTTGAAACTGAAAAGGTTACTCTTTTACTTGTTTCAGTCATTTGACTGCGGCCATGCTGGAGCACCACCTTTAGTCGAGCAACTCGACCCCGGGACTTATTCTTTTGTAAGCCCAGTACTTATTCTATCGGTCTCTTTTGCCGAACCGCTAAGTGACGGGGATGTAAACACACCAGCATCGGTTGTCAAGCAATGCTAGGGGGACAAACACAGACACAGAAACATATACACACACGTACATATATATATACATATATATGACAGGCTTCTTTCAGTTTCCGTCTACTAAATCCACTCACAAGGCATTGGTCGGCCCGGGGCAATAGCAGAAGACACTTGCCATGATGCCACGCAGTGGGACTGAACCCAGAAACATGTGGTTGGTAAACAAGCTATGCTATAAAGACGGTCAGGCAGCAATAAAAATTGGAAAAAACACTTGCATCAACCATCCATATTCAAATCTCTAAGTTCTTAAAACTAGCATGGAAAGTAGAATAACAGGTGTCAAAACATTTTTGAAAAAAGTATGTTTGTGCGTTTACATAAGAGAGAGCGAGCGAGTGCATATGTGTGTGTGTGCATACACATATGCACAAGCATGTGCATGTATGGTCTTCATGAAAGACTTTACAGGCAAATGTCCATTTTGATTCAATGAAAGAAATTTAAATTCAGCAAGTTACGGAGATGTACTTGCATAGCAAGTGACTTGATCTGAGATCGTGTGCTGGAACGAAAACAATTGCAGCGTGGAAGGTGTTTATAAGCCATTTTAGGAAACACACAAAATCCGTTAGATTCACTTCAACATTTAAATATAATTTGTCAAAATATTTTCGTCGCTTTGAGACCACGACAAAACTTTATATGCAGCACAAAGTTTTGTCAGTGAACAGGTCGCGGTCTCAAAGCGACGGAAATATTTTGACAAATTGAATTTAAATGTTGAAGTGAATCTAACGGATTTTGTGTGTTTCCTAAAATGGCTTATAAACACCTTCCATGCTGCAATTGTTTTTGTTCCAGCACACGATCTCAGATCAAGTCACTCGCTATGCAAGTACATCTATATATATATATCATCATCATTCATCATTGTTCGACCGTGGTCGAGACAATGGAATTTACCATGTTGCGCCAGACTTCACGGTCCATCATAGCATTACGGAGGTCCTGTTGCTGGATGCCTGTATCCCTGGAGATTACATCAGGGTAGGAGAGTGTGCGCCCTCTGGTGTTGCGAGTAGATGGCTTCCAGAGGAGAAGAGTAGAAATTACTTCTTTTTCAGCTCTACAACAATGTCCAGCAAACTGGACTCTCCTACCTTTATATTGCAGCGTGGAAGGTGTTTATAAGCCATTTAAGAAACACACAAAAACCATTAGATTCACTTCAACATTTAAATTCAATTTGTCAAAATATTTCCGTCGCTTTGAGACCGCGACCTGTTCACTGACAAAACTTTGTGCTGCATATAAAGTTTTGTCGTGGTCTCAAAGCGACGAAAATATTTTGACAAATTAAATTTAAATGTTGAAAGGAATCTAACGGTTTTTGTGTGTTTCTTAAATGGCTTATAAACACCTTCCACGCTGAAATTCAGCCAGGTTTACTAATTATAATGTAAGTTCAATTTTCAAATATGAACATATCACAACTCCATTTGGCTTTCTGGTTCAACGCTTAAAAATAGATTTATTTCCCCTCCTTCCAAATGCTAAATTATAATCATCAATTTCTAATTTTGCATTCTATACTCCCATTCCCCAATACCATCCTCACATACCTAAATTATTGTCTATGCATAATAATAAGGCTATGAGACACTTGTAAAACTGGATACCCTCCCTTTTTTTTTTTCAGATATAAACAAACATTACTCTTGTCCAAATGATGTCAGTATGAAGAGATCATCATCATCATCACCGTTTAACGTCCATTTTCCATGCTAGCATGGGTTGGACAGTTCGACCGGGGTCTGAGAAGCCAGGAGGCTGCACCAGGCTCCAATCTGATCTGGCAGTGTTTCTACAGCTGGATGCCCTTCCTAACGCCAACCACTCCATGAGTGTAGTGGATGCTTTTTACGTGCCACCGGCACAGTGGCCAGTTGAGGTGGCACTGGCAACGGCCACGTTTGGATGGATCTTTTTACGTGCCACCGGCACTGGTATCACAACTACAATTTCCCAAATATCCTGTTTTCTTTCAGCAGGTTTTCACATTTAATCTCTTTAGAAAATCATGATATTTGTTTATATCTTTTGTAAAAAGTAAATGCCATGTATCGTTTGTGCCATGTGAAGACCATGTAGCTTACTTGAAAGACAAGGGTTGGTGACAGGAAGGGCATCAGGCTGTAAAATACTGTCTCATAAAGCCTCATTCAACCCACGTAGGTTTGGAAAAAAACAGACATGATAACAATGATAATGATGATGGTGATAATGGTGATGGCAGCCATAGCAACACTGAATGCTGATAATTTTCAGTAAGATTGCTGAAGAATCTAATCTGAACCTTTAGTAACCCTACCTCACTGTGTGCTTATTATTTTTAGTGATAATGTAATTATACATTCCGCATGATAATAACACGGCATGAGGCTGTTCCCTTATAATATCCCACATTTGCAGGAATTTTACCAAATTTACCTTTCTAGTGTATACCTACGATGGGCACTTATCTTTTATCTAGACATTCCAATGTTGACAACTACAACTTCTTATTTATTTATCATTTATTTTGCTTTTGGATTTGTCTTCGTCTTACAGTTTCATATTTTTCTCCCACTGTCAAATGAAGCAGAATCTTCCAGAGTGCTAATGTAAATTTTTATTTTGTTTCTTTTTCAAGCAAACATCTTACATAGAATTCTACCTAGTCATCATGGAAGGTAGGCAGGCAGATAAGAAATATCTTGGCTAAATTTCCTTTTAGCTATAATAGATTATATGTTCTAAATATAAATTAAACTTATAGGTGACATACACAAACATATATAGCTTTATAATTATTGAAATGCACAGCACCTTTTGCTAAAAACAAATGGTTTTTCTGGTTGTCATCTTATTTACTTACTGGAAACAATAAATTATGAAGTCTTAAAACAAACAGCTGATATTCATTTCATTTATTTCATCTAGTTTCAGCTCACGAGCTGTGGCCATGCTGGGGCATTGCCATTCGGTGTTGCTACATGATTTTACTTCATGAATGCTTTTTAGCAATTGACATTTGGTGCATGAGAGAGTTTAATGCAGCTGCCCTCATCTGCACCTCCTGCCGTGAAGTTAGTTCATCTGGGACACCTGACAGGAAGAGGTCCAGCTTTATTTTGAAGACATCTGCATCTATCCCATGCAGGTTTCTCAGGTCCTTCGAGAGGATATTGAAGAGCTGTGGACCTCTGAAGCCCAGGCTATTGCAGTATCTTGTTCTACATCTTGAGGGCAAATTTGGAGTCCTTGGCACTATGCAGTGGCACCCAGTTCTAGTATTTGTGTAACTCTCGATGCCAAAGTTTGGGACAAGTCTTTCCAGGATCTTCCAGATGTATATTATGGCATATCTTTCTCGCCTACGCTCTAAGGAATAGAGTCTTAATCTCTTGTGTTTTTCCCAATAGCTTATATGCTGCCTAGAGGCTATCTTTTTCGTGTAGCTTCATTGGATTGCCTCAAGTTCTGAGATTAAATTAGAAAAGATTGAAAATACCCTAAACTTCACAAGATTCTTTCACTTCTACATGATTATTTGTTACCATATTTAGAATGAGTTATTAAAATTTCAAATACCTGTCAAAATGAGTTATACATTTCATATCAAGAGCTGTGTCACTTCAAACTGGTTTTAATTGTTGTTAATTTTATACCATGGACTTGCTATAACCATAAAAGAATCTTTAAGAATTCAGAAATTTAAATTTAAAGCACCAACCGATTATGGCCGTTGCCAGCCTCTGGTGGCACGTAAAAAGCACCCACTACACACACGGAGTGGTTGGCGGTAGGAAGGGCATCCAGCTGTAGAAACACTGCCAGATCAGACTGGGCCTGGTGCAGCCCCCTGGCTTCCCAGACCCCAGTCGAACCATCCAACCCATGCTAGCATGGAAAGCGGACGTTAAACGATGATAATGATGATATAGATATATTAAAGAAACATAAAATTCTGTTACATATTCAAGCAACGCACAATTTGTAAATGATAAATTGGATTTTAATTACAACTAGGTAGAAGTTATCTTTCCTATAAATTTTCTCATCATTAACTTTGTGCAGTTGTTTGATCTAGAAACAACAGCTAAATCTCTTTCACATAACACATTACCTTCTAAAGATAGCAGATAATTAGGAAGTCCCAAAATTATGGGAAGACCTTGGCCAGAAAGTTTGTGATCACATGTTTTCAATCAGGCTATTGCTGGAGCTTAACAAGAACAATGGCAATAGTGACAACTGCTGTAAAAATATATAAATAGGTTGTTTTCAAGATCCTTTGATCTGTTAGAAATAGCAGTCACCCCCCCCCCTAAAAGTAATCTCTTAGACAGATTGGGTATTATTTGTCAAAAGTGAAACAAGAACATCTCTATTGTAATGTGAGATAATAGTTTCAGTCTTAATAGTTTTACTATTTATACCTTCACTAAGTATATAATACAAACATACTGAAACTATTAAAAGTGAAATTATTATCTCACATTACATATATACATGCATAAACATACATACATACATATGTGTGTATATATATATATATATATATATATATATGTGTGTATATATATCAGTACATATATATATTGATGTAATCTATAGATTTATATGTAAATAAATAGATCTATCATCATCATCGTTTAACGTCCGCTTTCCATGCTAGCATGGGTTACACACACACACACACACACACACACACACACACACACATATATATATATGTATGTATATATATACAGGAGTTGGACAAAATAATGGAAACACCTAGCATCATAGCATCATAATTTTGAAATATCTATAAGATCATCAAAAGATTATTTATTTTTATGTTTTTTTATTTATTATTAGTGTTTCTTAATATGTTTTGCTAAAATTGCTGTTTCTTTCCAGATATCATCAGAAAAAGCTAATTAAAATTCATTAAAATGTCAGATCTATCAGACTTTCAAAGAAGTCAAATTGTTGGTGCTTGTATGGCAGGTGCTAGTGTAATGAAAACAGCCGAAATGTTTGGTGTATCAAGAAGTACTGTCTTGAAAGTAATGATAGCCTTTGAGAAAGAATGAAAAACCTCCTCGTTGAAACAGAACTCCGGAATTCACCAGGAGCTGCACAAAGCTAGATTTCATGGGAGGCCTGCAATCAGAAAATCACTCCTTTCAAAAACAAACATTGCAAAGCATGGAATAAAAACCTACAGAATTGGTCCTTCAAGCAGTGGAAGTATGTTATTTTCTTGGACGAGTCACCCTTTACCTTATTTCCAACCACCGGCTGAGTATATGTATGGAGACAGCCAAAAGAAGCATTTGACCCAGACTGCCTTCTTCCAACTGTCAAACATGGAGGAGGATTTGTGATGAACTGCCCTAACCCAATGGTTTCCCTTCATGGCAGAATTAATAGTCAAGAGTATTAAGCATTTTATCTGATCAAATTCATCCTATGGTTGCGGAACTGTTTCTGGAGAGAAACACAATCTTTCAGGATGATAATGCACCAATTCACAAAGCTAAAGTTACACACCGAATGGAACAAGGAACATTCTAGTGAAGTTGTTCATCTTATCTGGTCACCACAGTCCCCAGATCTCAATATTATTGAACATTTATGGTGCATTTTAGAAAAAGAAGTAAGGAATTGATATCCTCCACCATCATCACTACAAAAACTAGAGGCTGTTTTAGCTGAAGAATGGATAAAAATTCCTTTGGAAACAATTCAAACTTTATATGAATCCATACTTCATAGGATTCAAGTTGTAATTACTGCCAAAAGTGGTTCTACTCCATATTAAAATAAATTTACTTGAAATTTTAAGGTGTTTCCATTATTTTGTTCAGCCCCTGTATATATGTGTATATATATATATACATATGTATATAAACAAACAGATGTATTAGTATAACGCTCATGAATAGAGAAAGTCTTTTACGTTTCGAGCCTATGCTCTTCTACAGAAAGGGACACAGAAAAAACAAGGAGAGAAACAAGGAGAGAAAAAATGTGTGTAGTGCCTAACGATCTATCATGGCGACTGCCAGACAGAAGGATGTATATATATATACATCTATATATATACATTTGTGCAGATGTATACATATATATATATATATATATATATATATATATATATATATCAAGACTTCCTACTTCCCCCCCCCCACCACCACCCTATATAAACTAGTGCACGAATGATGACCCTCCTATTTCGATTTCAATACCTTGGCTGTAAAATACGAATCTCAGAGGATGCAAAATTTCAGATAAGAGAACTTTTTTAAGCTTTCAACTGTTACTCACATTGTATTTCTGTGCGTATCATACACCCTTATAAACCCTTATTAGTTTCCCTCTATTCTGTATTATTCTGTCTATTTCAGCACCATGCCATCATGTAAATCTAGTTATATAGTTTTGTCTCAATTGTTGATGTCTAAGATAACCTTAGCTCACACATTTCCTTAATCTGCAACATATTCTTTCACTCATCTCTGAAAGTTTATCACAAAAACGACACAGTCATTCGTCTCTAATTTTGTCTTTCTCCAATTCTATTTACTATTATCAACATCTGCTGACTCGTTAATTAACTATGCCACTCAATCCTGAGTGGTTCGCCAGCCCTCAGTCAAAATCGTGCAACCCACGCTAGCATGGAAAGTGGACGTTAAACGATGATGATGATGATATATATATACACACACATAATATATATATTATATACATGTATGTATGCCTGTATACATGTGAGATAATAGTTTCAGTATTAAAGCGAAACTATTAAAATGAAAGTATCTGATATTACAATAGAGAGATGTTATTGTTTCACTTTTAACACGTAATACTGAGATAGTGGAGAAGATATGATATTGCTGTGGGCTCGCACTAGGGAAGAAGTTAAAAATTTGGGGGGCCTATGAAACTACATGGACCCTAAGTAAGGCATGTATAAAATTTGAATGAAATTGGTTGTGTAGTTCTCAAGTTTTAGGGATTCACAGACAGACAGACACACATTCTCATCTTAGCACTTTCAAACTATCATCTCTTTGGCCCCATGAAAGAGGGTTTGAGAGGCAAACATTATTCCAGTGATTAGGAAGTGAAAACTATAGTGAAGAAGTGGCTCAAAGAACAGTCAACAGAATCTTATAGGGCAGGGATACATGCTCTCATTTGAAGGTGGAATATTGCTATTGAGAGAAACAGTGACTACGTTGAGAAATAGGAATGTGATCCACAGAGGACCAGTTTCATTTTGATGTATGATACATGTTCTTGTGTTGGTAATTATACCTGTCCTAAACAAAATGGCATTTCTTTTTGACTCACCCTCATATATATATAGTTAATCCACACATGAAAACACAAAGAGAAAACACAACAACGCGAGGACGTGGAACAAGTATAGTGTTATTGGAAGCTCAGGAAAGAAAGGAGGAGGATTTAACGTTTCGAGCAGAGCTCTTCATCAGAAACATAGGAAAAGGAAAGAGCCAAGGAAGGGAAGACAGAGAAAAAAAATCGCCAACGGTACACACGCGGTCATGTATGTATGTATGTATGTATATATATATATATATATATTTATTTAAATTCAAATTATGATGAGAGTAGACATCAAACTTCATATATATATATATTTATATTGGCTTTGTCATCATTGATGCTGTTCCCTATATAGGCACAAATGTAATTCTTTCCCAAATAAATTGCACTTCATATTCAAGGCTCTGATGAAGCCTTAAGCTACTATTTAGGCACTCAATTATGTGTCCACTACATCCTATAGCAGAAACAGCTGTAAGCTAACAAAAGTTTATAAGTGAAAGTGAAAGTATATTTATTCCTTTATCAGTTCTCCTTCTTACACACACACACACACACACACACACACAAAGTAATCTTAGTAGAAATGATTTTTTTCCTCCTTGCTTTGTTTCTGTCATATTAATTTCATTTTTGTCAATGAACAGACATTTCCCTCCCTGCCCCCAGTACTGTGGCTATTTGGTCATTTGTGGTCAGCATGACCTTATAGACTTCCAGTTGAACCATGTATCTT
Source organism: Octopus sinensis (assembly GCF_006345805.1). NCBI lineage: Eukaryota > Metazoa > Mollusca > Cephalopoda > Octopoda > Octopodidae > Octopus > Octopus sinensis. The sequence continues at coordinate 8,531,224 of NC_043002.1, forward strand.
ATTTCTTACCACTCCTCCCATAAATATTGTCTCACTGACTCACTTTGGTCTGTCATGAATAAAATGTGGCCGATGCCAGTGCCGCCCCAAATGGCTTCTGTGCCGGTGGCACATAAAGAGCACCATCCGAACGTGGCCGTTGCTAGTGCGGCCTTGGCTGGCTTCCGTGCCGGTGGCACGTTAAAAGCTCCAACCGATCGTGGCTGATGCCGGACCCCCCCTGGCACCTGTGCAGGTGGCACGTAAAAAGCACCCACTACACTCACGGAGTGGTTGACGTTAGGAAGGGCATCCAGCCGTAGAAACTCTGCCAGATCAGACTGGAGCCTGGAGCAGCTCCTGGCTTCCCAGACCCTGGTCAAACCGTCCAACCCGTGCTAGCGCAGAAAACGGATGTTAAACGATGATGATGATGATGATGAAAATAAACATGTTTATATAAAAGTGAAATTTCATTTTCCTTCCCTCGCTTTTAATTTTATCCTCATCTTATTTAATTTAACTTCCTCTGCCATGCCTAAAGAGTTAAATATCATTTAAGTTAATTAATACCAGTAAAAAATGTGCTACTTTGTTTTGTTTCTGTTCTATTAGTCTTATTTTTGCCTATGAACATATATACATGTCTTCCGCATTTCTGTGCAGCCATTTAGCTAAATATTATTCACATTAAGTAATCTTAGTAAAAATCGTGACAGTTTTTTTTTCCCCCACCTCTTTGGTTTGTTTCCCTTGTATTAGTTTCATTTTTGTCTATGAACAAAGTCCAAAGTCTCAACCAGACATAAAGTGACATGGTGGTGGAACAGCATAGTAGAGAGGGCCATTAGAGCAAAAAAAAAAAAAAAACAGACTTGGAAGGACTAGAAGAGTGGTGGTGGTTGGGAACTATATAAGGCAGCGAGCTGGCAGAATCGTTAGCACGCCGGGCGAAATGCATAGCCGTATTTCGTCTGCCGTTACGTTCTGAGTTCAAATTCCGCCAAGGTCGACTTTGCCTTTCATCCTTTTAGGGTCGATAAATTAAGTACCAGTTACGCACTGGGGTCAATGTAATCGACTTAATCCATTTGTCTGTCCTTGTTTGTCCCCTCTGTGTTTAGCCCCTTGTGGGTAGTAAAGAAACAAGTAGGGAACTACATCTGGTAGCTATAAGGGAAGCTAAGAGACAGGTATATTTAACTTGCAGAGAAGCAGATAGGAAGAAGTTTGCCAGGGTCCTGGGGCATAAGGACCAGAGGTTTGAGATGTTACAGATTGCAAGACAGTGTATCAATTTCATGAGTGTCATCCTTAGGTCTGATGTTGAGATGTCTTCCCGTGCTTGTTCTTGTAAATTTTGAGATGATCCTTCTGTGTGTCTAATCTAATATGCATTTTCATTGTATGTCTTCTCATCACTCCAGATCTTTTCCCAAAATTTTCAACTTCCTCAGTGGGAGATAATGGTCCTTTTCTACTTTCCTATTTCTCTGTAAAATATTTTGGCATTGGATGTCAACAGTTTATTTTGCTTGTGAAAATTGTTTCTTTTATCAATTTTTAAAATTCTTTGAGCTTTCACTAGGACTTTTGTTTCAGTATTTCTTTTGTAATATCAGTTCTTCTCTTGATGAAAACCCATATTTCCTCTTCATTTTACACCATTAATTCATTTAAATATTTAAATTAGTTCATTCAATATTGATATTCTCCCTCTTATTAATTTAATCCCCTTTTTACTTCAGATTAGATTTCTTCATAAGTTTAGTTTTCTTTGTTTTTTGAAGTCATACAATTTGTTTCAATTGCCTTCGCAGATGTGTAAATAAGTTCATTTAATTCATTAAGATTAGGTTTTAGTTCTTGTATGATTTCTTTTGTTACATAGTTACCAATTTTAATTTGTTTTTTTATTTTAGATTGTATTTGAGAGTTTATGAAGTGGTTCTTTATCATTGTATGTGTTACAACTGCAGGTTCATTCAGAATTTTCTGCTTCATCAATAGACTGTGTTCTGTGTGTTCTTCAACAAATGTGTGGTCTTCAAATAGTGTTTCTTTACCACTTCCCTGGTTATCTTTATCAGGTTCATTAGAATGAATTTCTTATTTCTTTTTTGTGTGATTTGGTCAGATGACAATCTTTCAATTAAAACTCATGGCTGGCTTCTCTCTTCATCTGATTCTTCATTTCCTTCTTGTCTTATAGTTAAATAATTTTTCACTGTGTGCTTGATCATGGTTACTTCAGTATCTATCATTTCTGAAGATATCCCTCCTAATATTTGCTGACTTGTTTTCATCCACTTTTTGCTTCACCATTTTCATGTTAAACTACATTTTTTCCATGGAAAATTATATATCATTCGAAAGCTCTGGATGTGAACTTTCTTTTCATATAGTTTTAATCAAAATCTGACATTTACTTATGATGCCAGGGTCCTTCAATCACCCTGGTATTTCCACCCATTCACAAAGTTTGTCCCTTTTTCCTTTTTTTATTTTTGACTGCTGAACAGTAGTAGCCCTCATTCTAGTTCAATGCACTGGTGTGCTACAACATTTATGCTAAAAATTATGCAGTCATGAAAAGATTTTTTTTTACTTTATTTCATCATCATCATCATCGTTTAACGTACGCTTTCCGTGCTAGCACGGGTTGGACGGTTTGACCAGGGTCTGGGAAGCCAGAAGGCTGCATCAGGCTCCAGTCTGATCTGGCAGTGTTTCTACAGCTGGATGCCCTTTCTAACGCCAACCACTCCGTGAGTGTAGTGAGTGCTTTTTACGTGCCACCGGCACAAGTGCCAGGGGAGGCTGGCAGCATCCACAATTGGTTGGGGCTTTTTACGTGCCACCGGCATAAAAGCCAGTCAAGGCGGCGCTGGCATCAGCGATATAAAAATTGATGGGGGTAGGCCAGATAAGCATTATGAAATGTAAAAGTGAAAATTTTATTATTAATTTGCACTTAGAAAAGAACATATTTTCTATAAGATTTTTATAGCAGAAGAAAGAAAATTTTCTTGCAAATTCAATAGAGTCGTTGCCAAATGTGGCCACAATATGATGTAAAAGCATTAAGTGAATAAAGAGAGTGGTACTACTATGGCTGCACATACAAGATTAATGCATATTCATGCTGCTTGTCAAACTGACATATTCCCACACAGCAGGAGGTCGAACGAAATATGAATCCAAGGTTTCAAATATTGATTTTGAGCCAGAATTTCAAGAAATGGATGAAGTAATTGGCAAGTAAGTATATTTCTATGAAAAAATGCACTAAATTGAGCTACATGAGTCTTCTAGAGCCTAAAATTAGCATGGCATTGTCATATTGAGAATATTACTCCTTTTTTACTCTTTTACTTATTTCAGTCATTTGACTGCAGGGCATGCTGGAGCACCGCCTTTAGTCGAGCAAATCGACCCCAGGACTTATTCTTTGTAAGCCTAGTACTTATTCTATTGGTCTCTTTTGCCAAACCGCTAAGTTACAGGGATGTAAACACAACAGCATCTGTTGTCAAGTGATGTTGGAGGGAACAAACACTGGCAAACACACACACATATACATATATATGACGGGCTTCTTTCAGTTTCCGTCTACCAAATCAACTCACAAGGGTATAGTAGAAGACACTTGCCCAAGGTGCCATGCAGTGGGACTGAACCCAGAACCATGTGGTTGGTAAGCAAGCTACTTACCACACAGCCACTCCTGTTCATTCTCCCTTGCTGTTTTAATGTGTGGTAAGCAACATCCAAATTTTACCAAGCAGATATTCCTGTACATGTGAATTTCATTTTCCTTTGAGAAATATTGGTCAAATTTTGTCAATAAAAATCATACTGTACAAAGAATATTATTTTGTCAACTATTAAAGTCTGATGTGGTCTATTCTGTTTTTCTGATTTTGAATACAGTCAGACAATTTGTGGTAATATTTACATTTTCACAAGTAAGTGCTGATTCATTTTGGGCCTTTTCTCTTTCTCTCTCTCCCACTAACAAGTTTTCTGTAAGATGCAGATGTTTTTAATGCTAAAGCAAGGAATTAGTTTTCAAATTCTGTGTTTTTTAATCTAAGTCAACATGCAATTTTGAGAAAGGTAGCAGTTGGTGGTGGGATGTGCTAGAAACAACAACTAAATCTCCCTTAAATCACACACTTTTCTATCTGAAAATATTTTCAAATCCCCCCCCCCCCACCATAAAAGCTTCTCACATCATTTTGAACTGCGGAGTGCAAGAAATTTGTCCAAAATCAGTCCAGAGGTTAGGAAACAGGGCGTGGTAGTGGAGGGAATCATAAATTTTCCAAAAATTCTTTTCATAAAAAGCTTTCCCTTATCATATGCAAGACTGTGGTGAAAAAAAAAATTGCAAAAATCCCAGTTCAAATAGAGAAAATCCAACTTATGTGGGTGTTCTGATCTGAAACTCTGCAGTTTATAGCCATTTTTAATAGGCTATTAAACTTTTATTGAAATGGTATCATAATATAGGCATAGGAGTGGCTGTGTGGTAAGTAGCTTGCTTACGAACCACATGGTTCTGGGTTCAGTCCCACTTAGAAACAGGTGAATGTTGGCAACTACCCCCATCAAATTTTGTCTGACTCATGAAACCATGGAAAAGTGAATGTTAGGAGGATGATGATTACACACACAAATTAAAATCAGTTTTGAGTTTGCTTATATATAGAGAAATTTTTGCTGATAAAACTGAGTCTTCAAAACTTGTAGTTGCATTTAATACCGATGAAAAATAAATTTATATAATTCTGTATAGTTACAAACTTTAAAAGAATAAAGAGAGCGAGAGAATGAAGATGGTGATAGAGATATATTCTGTTAAAGGAAATATTTCAGTATACCATGTCTAAGTGAATAAGGAGTAATGTCTGGTTTACTTAGGTAAATAAAGAGAGAAATGTGGTTAAACAACTTTTCATACTAAACGCTCTTTACAAATACTTTTTTTTTTTACAAACACAAATCATTAAAAAAAGATATTTCAAAGTAAATCTATCTTTTTTTTTTTATACTTTTGTTCTTATGTACTTTAAGGAACTTTCACATCCCGCCATCTATTGTGAACAAAGTTGCTCTTTAGAAATATATGAAAGCCATGCTCAAAACTGTGAGGCAACAACTCTTAGAGACATACACACAAATTTTATTACCGGTTTCTGCCACTGAAATGTAACCATGCTAGGGCATTACACTCATGGGTTCATGCAATTATATCACCTCAGTCCTCAGCTTGATACAACTCATTTTATCAGTCACTATTCACTGAAAAGCTAAGTTCATCAATGGTATTCTGTCCCTTCAGGAACACAAGTGCCAGATCTTTACACTGATTTTCACAAACCTATACCATTCCTGCCAGATATATGCAGTTATGTATCATGGTAGATAAGGTAGGCAGTGCCGGTCCAAACTAAAACTATAAATATTGATTATTGATTTCAAAGGCCAGAAATTTTGGGGGAGAGGATAAATCGATTATATTGACCCTAGTTTTCAATTGGTGCTTATTTTATTGACCTCAAAAGGATGAAAGGCAAAGTCAACCTCAGGGGAATTTGAACCCAGAATGTAAAGACAGCTGAAATGCTGCTAAACATTTCATCCAGTGTGAAAACCACTTGAGAACTGGCAAAAGAACTTGCTGGAAGTTGTCAGAAAACTGCCAGCAAACATTTGAATGCAATCAGAAAATCAAAAAAGCTTGGCAATTGGGTACCACATGATTTGAATGAAAATCAGAAAATATGCAGATATTAAATTTGCTTGTCGCTTTTTCTCCATGACCAGATCGATCTGTTTCTTGACCGTATTGTAACTTGCAATGAAAAAAGAAAAGTGGATTCTGTACAATAATAAAAAATGTTCTCTGCACTGGTTGGACAAAAATGAAACACCGAAAACCTTCCTTAACCTGAGCTCTTCAAAAAGAAGGTTATGATGACTGTTTGGTTGTGTACTACTAGACTCATCCACTATAACTTCTTAAAACCTGGAAAAACCATTACTGCAGAAACATATTGCCACAAAATTGCCAAAATGAATGAAAAACTACTACTTGTCCGTCCCAGACTGGTCAACAAGAGAGGGTCACTCATTCTTCACGACAATGCTTGTCCACACGTTTCACTAATAATGCTCCAGAAGTTGAGGGAACTTTGCTACAAAGTTCTTCCCCACTCAGCTTATTCCCCGGCCCTTTCTCCTACCGACTACCACTTTTTCAAGCACTTTGATGGTTTCCTGCGAGAGGAGTTCAAAAATCAAACCAATGCTGAAAGTGTATTCAAAGAGTTTATCAGCTCCAGAGCTCCAGATTTTTATGTTACTGGAATAAACAAACTTGTAACTCATAGTCTTTTAAAGACAGCAGTATATATGATCTGAAGGATATTTAGCAGTTACTTCTAGCAAGTTGAGGGGCTGTATATTGGTTCAATAGTCAATTGTTACTAATTATTGACAAAATATAGGTCAATTTTGATCAAGCAAATTAATGATCAAGCAAATTAATGATCAAAAGATATCCAACAGCAACCATATTATCTTTTTAGTTTTTCACTGAGACATCTTTAAGGTCCCATGCAATATGCCCTTTTTCAAGATAGCAAACTATGATTTGAAGGAGCAGATCAAATGACTCCATCAAGGTCCCCTTATAATGGCAGAACTGTTACAAGTAATGCAGTTCATTTTTTTTTTTTCATTTTCATCTAGTTTCAGCTCACGAGCTGTGGCCATGCTGGGGCACCGCCATTCGGTGTTGTTACATGATTTTACTTCACGAATGCTTTTTAGCAATTGACATTTGGTGCATGAGAGAGTTTGATGCAGCTGCCCTCATTTGCACCTCCTGCCGTGAAGTTGGTTCATCTGGGACACCTGACAGGAAGAGGTCCAGCTTTATTTTGAAGACATCTGCATCCACCCCATGCAGGTCTCTCAGGTCCTTCGGGAGGATATTGAAGAGCTGTGGACCTCTGAAGCCCAGGCTATCACAGTATCTTGTCCTACATCTTGAAGGCAAATTTGGAGTCCTTGGCACTATGCAGTGGCACCCAGTTCTAGTATTTGTGTAACTCTTGACTTTGGGACAAGTCCTTCCAGGATCTTCCAGATGTATATTATGGCATATCTTTCTCGCCTATGCTCTAAGGAATAGAGTCTTAATCTCTTGAGTCTTTCCCAATAGCTTAGTTGGATAATAACATCATCACCTCTCTCACAAAACTGGATTAACCATGTTGTGCTCTGTTAACCTAGTTAGTTTCTAAAAAATAGTCAACTTAAATGATTAGTAAATAGACCAACATGTGTTAATTAGCTAAAGAAGAAATCAAAGCAAATCACACACACACTCACAGAGGTTTTTTTGTTTTTTTCCAAGTAATAGTTTCATATTCTAAGATTTCACAAGGAAGTTTGAAATTACATTCAGAAACATAATACATGAGAAAATACCTGAGCGTCCAACGACAGGGAACAACTAACATGAATTTGCACGAAAATCTATGTCACATCACTTTAATTACACGGACAATATTGCAGTCAAATCAACAGGTTGTGCAATCAATAAGTAAGTGGGCCGTCTTGAACTTGCTGTTAGGGTATTGTTTCAACTTTTCTCCTTCCACTTTAATGTCACAGGAGTCTTTCCGAGTTTTAATTGCGAGAAAGAGTTCAAATTAATCAGGGCCAATTTCAACAGGAAATTTTCCTAAAATGTCTATTTGATACAAATAGTAATCAGAAACAAAGATGTGTGCACGAAAGAAGACATTGAATACTCTTCTACTTTTAACCTAATTTGTTTATGTGCATTTGTTTACACTGCTAGAAAGAGCAGTCAAATATCCCCAAAATCACACTCTACAATATCTTTATATATAAAAGTGAGGTTGTGTGCTGTCTGTCTCCTACGATTTAGATTCCTAACTACTCCCACATTTTGCGGTGCAGTTTAACCAAAACCGGGTATCTTATAGTCGTGATTCATATCGAGCCCTTCTGGGTATTAGCACGCGTCTATGATGAGTCTATGATTTAAAAAAAAATTTACCATCATTTTTTCCATTTTAATGCATTTTTTCGCTATTATATAAGGGAAGTAACTCTCTAAAAATGTCTACAATGAATCAACGATTTAAAAAAAAATTTACCATAATTTTTTTCCCATTTTTAATGCATTTTTTTGCTATTTTTTGGCTATAACTCTCTAAAAATGCTTATATAGTTATTTCCCTTACAAACCCGAGCAACGCCGGCAATACTGCTAGTTAAAGATAAAGGAACATTGTAGAACCATATATATAAAAAAGATAGGATTGTCACAGCTGAAATGCCTGATGAGGACTGACCTGTAGTCTAACAACAGTGCATGCACACGTGCACACACACAGAGTTTTTTCGTTTCAGTCATTGGACTGTGGAAATGCTGCCACATGGTCTTCAAAGGTGTTTAGTCAATTATAATCATCATCATTGTTTAACGTCCACTTTCCGTGCTAGCATGGGTTGGACGTATGACTGAGGGCTGGCGAACCAGATGGCTGCACCAGGCTCCAATCTTGATCTGGCAGAGTTTCAAAGCTGGATGCCTTTCTAACGCCAACCACTCCGAGAGTGTAGTGGGTGCTTTTACGTGCCAGGTGAAGCTGGCAACGGCCACGATTGGTTGGTGCTTTTTACGTGCCACCGGCATGGAGGCCATTGGAGGTGGCGCTGGCAACAGCCATGTTCGGATGGTTCTTTTACGTGGCACTGGTATCACAACTACAATTTCCATTGATTTTTGATCGATTTAGATAAAATAATAAACTTATTGTATACAGTGCTCAGGTACACTACAACCCATCAGAAGTAGCAGCCAAAAGTGCATGAACAGTACATAAAATAGTGCACAGGAAGTGAACAGCGAATGAGTTGCTTAAAAAGAAAAAGAAAAAGCAGCGGAACATCAGGTGTACTGTTGGTGAATTTCAGGAAATATGGAAGTTTTGAAGGATGTAGTATCCCAACAGCTGACAACTGATGTGGGTAGTTTATTTCATTCTGAGTGTGAATGAATTGCTAAGTTAACTTATGACAGAAAAGAGATGCAACGTAATGCTTGTACATGCACACACACACACACACACACAACCGTTAGATGCTCTTGTTATATACACATGTTCATTTATTCAGAGCTCAGAGAAGTTAAAACCTTGTCTCAAATATAGTTTACAAGATAGATGAACATCTTGAAATATGCTTCACATTTCTTAATATTGAAAAAAATTAGGGCAGATTTTGAAAAAAATATATACCCCCCCCCCAAAAAAAAAGCCAACCTAAAACTTGAACTAAAAGAATGGCATGATGCTTTTTATTTTTTTTTGGCAGAAGAAACTTAAAATGATAAAGCAGAATCACAGATAGAGGATCTAAGAGTAATTAACAAAGGTTAAATAGGAAAAGGATATCTACAGGTGTTGGAGTAAGGAGAAATGCTGAAAGAAAAAATAGGTACTGACACTGCATATTGTGTATATGTGTATATGTCTTACTGGCACTCGAGCCCTGTGCTAGTAGGGTATTAAAAGTACCATCCGAGCATGATCGTTACCAGAGCGTCTATTTGGCCTCTGTGCCGGTGGCACGTAAAATCCACCATTCGAGCGTGATCATTACCAGCAATGCCTTACTGGCACCTGTGGCAGTGGAATGTGTAAAATTATTCGAGCGAGGTCGTTGCCAGTGCCGCATGACTGGCCCCGTGCCAGTGGCACGTAAAAGCACCCACTACACTCTCGGAGTGGTTGGCGTTAGGAAAGCCGTCCAGCTGTAGAAACTCTGCCAGATCAAGATTGAAGCCTGGTGCAGCCATCTGGTTCACCAGCCCTCAGTCAAAATCGTCCAACATATGCCAGCATGAAATGTGGACGTTAAACGATGATGATGATGATGTGTATATAGGAATGCATGTTTGCAAGTTATATGAAAGTGTCTGTGTTTGTAACTATGACTATGCTGTGATTATGTGTATGTGAGTATATGCATATGTAGTATGACTGTTGTACATTTGCATATTGTATGCCTGTGTGTGCATGTGTATGTTTGCATGTCATTTGCATGCTGTGCAGGCAGTTCAGTTGTCAGAATCCCATATTTTTGTATAGCCGGTTCTACAATGTTCTGTATGTTATTCCAGTTTTAAGATTGTAGAGTATGATTTCAGGGATACTTGGCTGCTATATCTAGCAGTTTGATACCACTACATTGACTCATGCATATATGCAAATTAGGTTAAAAATAGAAGAGGGTTTGGTTTCTTCTTCCGGTATGCATCTTGTTTCTGTTTAGTACTTGTATAAAACAGGCATTTCTCTCAGTATGTATGTCTGTGTTTGTTTTATTTGTTCCTTCTCGAGCCATGCCTGGCTCATAAGGGCTGGTTTCCCAGTTTCCTTGGCGTATAGGTTCCCCACCTGGTCGGGATGCCAGTTAGTCGCAGGTGAGCTGCTAGATGCAGGAGGAAAGAGTGAGAGAAAGTTGTGGTGAAAGAGTCAGCAGAAGTTTGCCATTACCTTCTGCCGGAGCCGCATGGAGCTTAGGTGTTTCGCTCATAAACACACACATCACCCAATCTGAGATTCGAACCTGCGATTCCTCGACCGCAAGTCCGCTGCTCTAACTCATTTATTTATTACCCACAAGGGGCTAAACATAGAAGGGACAAACAAGGACAGACATAGGTATTAAGTCGATTACATCGACCCCAGTGCGTAACTGGTACTTAATTTATCGACCCCGAAAGGATGAAAGGTAAAGTCGACCTTTGCGGAATTTGAACTCACAACGTAACGGCAGACGAAATACCGCTAAGCATTTCGCCTGACATGCTAACGTTTCTGCCAGCTCGCCGCTCTAAGTATGTATGTCTGTGTAGAGTGTGTGTCTGCTCTAACCACTAGGCCATGTGCCTCCATGTGTCTGTGTGTGTGTGTGAGGGGGTGCACAGATCTTTTTGTGCACATGTTGTTTTTGTTGTTGGTGTTTAGCTCCAGGTTAACTCAGATTTAGGGAAATCTGCTACTATTTCTAGCAAGTCAATGCTTCTCTGCTAGCTTGTATCTGTATTGTGTGTGTGCAGATATGTCTGTAAGCTATTTATATACATGTGAATTATGTTTTGTGCACAAACATATCTGTGTATTTGCATGTATGTGTACATATTTGTAGCTTGTGTCTGTGTGTGTGTGTGTGTATATGCCTCTATGTGTAGATGTTTACGCATGTTTGCAGATATGTGTGCAGCTGTGCATGTGTCCTTGAGAGGTGTATATATGTGTATGTATGTGTATATGTGCCTAAGTGGTGTGTGTATGCATATGCGTGTGAGTCTGCGTAGCATGCATGTATGTGTGATTGTAACTGTATATGCATGTGAGTCTGTGCAACATGCATGTATGTGTGATTGTAACTGTATATGCATGTGTATGTATGTGTGTGTAACAGTTATTTCAATCAATACTAATGTGAGAATAGTCGTTACCATCACCATCATCGTTATCATTGCCATGACCATCATCATCATAATCATAACGATGATCGTCAAAATGAAGAATAATACATCTCACCAGCAAAACAGAACAGGTTGTTGAATAAGTCTATCAGATTGCAATAGAAATCTCAGGTGAATGAAGAAGAAAAGAACAACACTAGATCCAGTCTAAATATAACCTGGTCTCAGCAGGAATATGGTAAACCAGGAGGTTCACGTCTTTTTCTTTGGAAAAAAGAAAGCTAAACATTAGACAGCTTTCTTCTTGAAGAGGGAAAAAATGCATCGGAACAAAGCAGCAGCTGCAAGACAAACATGCAGAATACCTGTATGCGCAGACACATGCGCACATGCACACACACGCAATTTGTTGTTGTTGTTATCTGCAAGTGCGCTTTTCTTTCTTCATACATGTCAAACTGACAACCTACCTGTCACTGTCAAATACCAAACAAAACTGTAACAACCGGTACACAGGGGAATGGATACCTGGTGGTTTTATTTCACACCATTTCAAAACCGAGTACAATGCTCACATCAAATCTCTCTTATTTGTGTATGAATACACACACACACACACACACACACACACACACACACACACAACACACACACACACACACAAACACACAGACAAACACTCACAAATATTCTTTTCTACTCTAGGCACAAGGCCCGAAATTTTTTGGGAGGTGTGTGTGTGGGGGGGGCAATCGAGTAGAACAACCCCAGTATGCAACTGGTACTTAATTTATTGACCCTGAAAAGATGAAAGGCAAAAATCAACCTCGGTGGACACATACATGAATATTATCTACAAACATGCATAAGCATGGACATACATTTGTATGTACACATAGAGGCATATATATATATATATCATCATCATCATTTAACGTCCGCTTTCCATGCTAGCATGGGTTGGACGATTTTGACTGAGGGCTGGCGAACCAGATGGTTGCACCAGGCTCCAATCTTGATTTGGCAGAGTTTCTACAGCTGGATGCCCTTCCTGACGCCAACCACTCCGAGAGTGTAGCGGGTGCGGTTTACATGCCACCGGCATGGGGGCCAGTCTAGCAGTACTAGCAACGTCCTCGCTCGAATCTAAAGGATGATGATGATGATGTACAAAGGACAGAACAAAAGAACTTTTATTTATTTCTTTGCAAGTGAGACCTAGATTTAAGTTGTGATATACAATTAAACAGTTCACTGTTTTCTTTAAAATGGGTGCATGTGTAAATCTACATTGTACTGGGCACCATTTAATAATGTAGGGGTAGACTACACACAATTCATTCACTATATTTATTCAAAACAGCCTGATACGTAATACAATAGGTTGACATGTTAACAAATTTCTTTTGAAATACATTTACTTTGTTTCATTTAACTTAAACAATAATAAAGAATTTACTAAATAGCTGTCATTATTGCACTTAGTATAAAGTGGAGGGCTGGCAGAATGGTTAGCAAGTCAGGCGCAGAAATGGCTGTGTGGTAAGTATCTTGCTTACCAACCACATGGTTCCTGGTTCAGTCCCACTGCATGGCACCTTGGGCAAGCGTCTTCTACTATAGCCTCGGGCCGACCAAAGCCTTGTGAGTGGATTTGGTAATCGGAAACTGAAAGAAGCCCGTCATATATATGTATATATATATGTGTGTGTGTGTGTGTGTGTATGTTTGTGTGTCTGTGTTTGTCCCCCAACATCGCTTGACAACCGATGCTGGTGTGTTTACATCTCAGTAACATAGCGGTTCAGCAAAAGAGACTGATACTAGGCTTACAAAGAATAAGTCCTGGGGTTGATATGCTTGACTAAAGGCGGTGCTCCAGCATGGCCACAGTCAAATGACTGAAACAAGTAAAAGAGTAAGCCAGACAAAATGCTGCTAAGCATTTTGTCCATCTTTACGTTCTAAGTTCAAATTCTGCCAAGGTTGACTTTGCCTTTCATCCTTTTGAGGTTCATGAAATAAGTACCAGTTGTGCACTGGGAGCTGATTTAATCAACTAACACCCTCCTCTAAAGTGTTCAGGCCTTGTGTGTATTAACAGAAAGAATTATTAAACTAGTGTTTTGAACATAAATTTACATGGAACAAGTACAAGAATGGCTCTGTGGTAAGAAGCTTGCTTCCCAACCACATGGTTCTGGGTTCAGTCCCACTGTGTGGAACCTTGGTGCAAGTGTCTCCTACCATGTCTCAGGCTGACCAAAGCTTTGTGTGTGGATTTAGCAGGCGGAAACTGAAAGAAACCTGCCATATATATATATATACTGAATGTGGCAGATGCCAGCGCTACCTGACTGGCGTCCGTGTCAGTGACACATAAAAGCACTAATGGATTGTGGCCATTTGCCAGCCTCTGTGCCCCTGGCCCCTGTGCCGGTGGCACATAAAAAACACCCACTACACTCATGGAGTGGTTGGCATTAGGAAGGGCATCCAGCTGCCACACCAGACTGGAGCCTGTTGTAGCCTGCATGGCTTACTGGACCCTGGTCGAATCGTCCAACCCATGCTAGCATGGAAGACGGACGTTAAATGATGATGATGATGATATATATTTATATATTTATATATATATATAATATTATCAAAGGGTAATCAGAAATATTAGAAATTTCCATTACTAGTGGCCTAACATGTAAAAATTTAGTCAACAGACTATATATTACTCATATAAATACAGTGTACATTTAGCCATCATAGGACTACCTACATGTTAGAGAGAACAGTTAAATTCCGAACCACTATTAGAGAGAAAAATCAAAGGGACTGAAAAATAAAAACATTTACCATCTAACTCCTGAACCAATGGTGTCAGACTTTTTTTTAGCAAATAAAATAATTTGCTAGGCAAAGCCTTCTTCAGCAGGTATACCTTAGACTAAATATATATATATATATATATGAGGTCCAGGAATTAGATGGTAAATGTTTTTTATTTTTCATTCCCTTCGATTTTTATGATGGCTACCTCTTACGTGTTTAAATGTACACTGTATTTATATATATATATATATATATATATATATATATATTATATATATATATATATATACATACATACATAGTGTGTCTGTGTGTGTGTTTGATCCCCAACACCAATAATCAGTGCTGGTATGTTCATGTTTCTGTAACTTAGTGGTTTGGCAAGTGAGGTTGATAGAATAAGTACCAGGCTTTAAAAAAATAGGTACTGGGGTCGATTCATTTGATTAAAAGTTAGTTCTTCAAGGTAGTGCCCCAGCATGGCCCCAGTCTAATAACCAAAACAGATAAAAGATATAAAATAAAAGATGGATTTGGTTTGCAAGATTCTTTATATGAGTTCGTGTGTTGAAGCATATTCTATTGTGTCAGGGGAGAGTCATTCTCTTTTAGTGCTTTATTATTTAACACACACACTGGTAAGATTTCCACTTTTTTTCTTATTTTTATTTTCCTAAAATTTTCGTTGCATCTTGCAAGGTTGCAAGATGCAACGAAAATTTTAGGAAAATAAAAATAAGAAAATTTTATCGGTGCGTGTGTTACATAATAAGACACAAAAAGAAAATGACTCTCCCCAGACACAATAAAAGATGGTATTTTAATGAAAGTTTTAAACTGAATTTAGATTACATTAAAACAAAAAGTTTTTTGTCATAGAACCTGAAGTGGGGGGTCTTACACAGGTTGGGATCTAAAACATTAATCATCTCTGCCACATCTTCAGGATCAAACAGGGATGTATACAAATTCATGTTACCATGAGATACACAAAGTAATTATTCAAAGGTAAAATTCTGAACTGAAAGAGACTGATGATAACCTGCGTTGGTAAATGTTAATTCATAAAAGTTACTCAACTATGTTATTAATTTCTATACTTTTTTTTTTGGAAAAAAAAAAAAAAGTTAGAAACATTGGATTTTGAGAATTTTTTAATTTAAATTTTATTTTTCACTGTTCATTGCAAATCACACCAATTAATGTTTTTTAAGAACTTTTACACAATTATTTTAACATTTTCATGCTTGCACACACTTGAGAATTTTGTATAGACTTTTTGTTTTTTTTCTCTCTCTACATATATACCCATCATAATAACACTTTTGTATACACATACAAGTTAAGATTAGAGGGAACAATGTTGAAATTATCATCATCATCATCATCATTATAATTATTATCATCATTATTATCATTAATATTATCAGCATCATCATCATCATTATACCTGCTTCTTTATTACCCACAAGGGGCTAAACACAGAGAGGACAAACATAACAGACAAATGGATTAAGTCGATTATATTGACCTCCAGTGCATAACCGGTACTTAATTTATTGACCCCGAAAGGATGAAAGGCAAAGTTGACCTCGGCGGAATTTGAACTCAGAAGGTAACAGCAGACGAAATACAGCTATGCATTTCGCCCGGTGTGCTAACATTTCTGCCAGCTCGCTGCCTTATCAATATTATTATACCCTTCAAAGTTTAAACTCAGCAGGGGTCAACTTTCACCCCTCTGGAAATGATAAGTACTAGTCAAGTATTAGAGTTGATGTAACTGAGTAATTCACTCCCCGTAAAATTGTGGCCTTGCGCCAAATTAGACAGAAGCTGACAAGTTGGCAGAATCATTAGGGTTGCAGAACAAACTGCTTTGTGGTATTTCTACTGGGTCTTTACATTCTGAGTTCAAATTTTTCCAATGTCAACTTTGCCTTTCATTCTTTCAGGACTGATGTAATAAAACCCTAGTCAAGTAAACAGGTCAGTCAACTTAGCCCATCACTCAAACTGTAGTCCTCCTTATGCTCATACTAGAAACAATTAAAGGCAGCAAGCTGGTAGAAATGCTGGAGCTGGCAGAATCGTTAACACACCAAGCGAAATGCTTAGCCGTATTTCGTCTGCCATTACGTTCTGAGTTCAAATTCCACCGAGGTAGACTTTGCCTTTCATCCTTTTGGGGTCGATAAACTAAGTACCAGTTACGCAC